>NW_008342414.1:153586-162724 GCF_000622305.1 Nannospalax galili
TGTAATTCAAGTCTCAGAAAGATGGAAAAAAACCATTTTGTTCCAAAGGAAATTTGTTGAGGACTTTTGCTAATTATTTGAGAGACTCACAGTTGTCTTGGGAGCAACTATAGTACCCTTACACTGGCCTGCCCTAAACTTTGGTTTATAAACAGCTTGTGTGGATTTGCCACTTTCTGGAGTCCTCCTTGGGAGCAATGACCTGACTGCTTTATAACTGATGATGCTAAGGCACTAGAAGTGCGCTAGCTTGCTGGAGGTTGGGACCTGACCCATGGTGCAGACTGAGCAGGGCCTTTGCTTGATTTCACAGTGGTGATGACTCAAGGGCTTTCAATCAGTTGCTCACACAGCCAGGTGTCAGATACCCTGTGGTTTGTAAGAGCGAATGGATATATAAGATGTTCTCTGTCTCAGGAGAGAAAATAGCTGCTGTAAATGTTTTGAGATGCCATAAAATAGATGGCTTTACAGTGAAGCCTGGCTGAGAGGAGAGGTAGAGCAGGTACCTGAAGGTCAGTTTCCTGGGGGAGAGGATATTTCTGGAAACTTGGATGCTCCAGCTCTAAGGCACTCCGTGGAGCTGTGCTGTGGAATACAAATGTTCATTCCTGCCAAACACAATGCCATCTCAGTAGACAAATGTCCAGTAAGATTTCTGTGAACAAAGACAAAGAGCAGGTCAGGGAATGGAAATCTATTTGAAGCCAAAGGAAATGATTGAATTGAATGACCTCTAAGTCCTTGCCTAGCTTTAGGATTTGTGAAAAAAGAAAGCCAAGCCAGAAAGAATTGCTCTCAACATGGGAGGATGGCATCTCTTAGGACTATTTCCACAGCCATGCCGCTCTGCACACGGCAGCTCCTTTTAGGGGTCAGACTGAAGTCCTGATCTGTCAACACCAAACCTTGTCTACTTTTGCCCTCAACATGAAGAATTGTCTTGGTTAAAGGTCAGAGGTTAGCAAACTTCTGCTGTCAAGAGCCAGAGAGTAGATATTTTCAGCTTTCTGGGCTGCACAGCTTATATTATAACTACCCAACTTTGCCCTTGAAGTTGAAGCCGTCTTTAGCCAATATGTCAACAAATGGTAGTGTTGTGGTCCCATAAAATTTTATGTATACAGACACCTTGCAGCGCTGTAGTTTGCCGACCTCTGGTAAACAGGGCAGATGAAACAAGCATAAGAGCTGGCAAAGGGAATGCTGGTTTTTCCCCATTGTGGATTGTGTCCATTGCTCTCCCCACCTGTAGGCATCAATTCTTGCTGCTCTGTAGCCATTCATGCATACATAACCTGGTTGGTGAGATGAGTGGAGAGAAGCTGACTGGAACTGACCTGCCTTGAAGCCCCATATTCTGTGCTTTTGCTCTGCTAATCATGCCTGCATTCTGGGAGTACCCTTCTCCCCTTGGTGTGGCCACTGCTTTCATGACTTTGCAGTTAGAAATTGCTGCTGCTGCCACTTGGCCATCCTAGTGGAAAAAGCAAAATGTGGATTGTTATTTTGTCACTGCTGTATTTCCTCTCCCTACAGAGAATCCTAATTTAGAAATTCTTCCAAGCTAATGACCTTCATTGACTTACCATCAACTTGCTATGTCAGTTTTAAAAAAGCCTTTAGCCCCCAGGGGAAGGGCAGGGCACACATTACTTTGCAGTAGTGAAAGATAAGGTGTGACCTGTGACCACAGCCCTTGCCTTTGTAGGTGTTCTCACTGATGGACCTACTTGGGGTGCAGGGCAGTAGTTCTAGGGGCCTTTTATAGAGCTGGCAGCTGGGTTCATCACATCCCCTTTTCCTCTGCCCCCATGTTTGCTGCAGGAACAAAGGGATGAGGACTCGACTGGGATGCCTGTCGCACAAGTCAGACTCTTGTAGTGACTTCACAGCCATTCTTCCTGACAAACCCAATCGCGCTCTTAAGTGAGTACTATGTCCATGTTGCATTCCTAGGGTACTCACTCACACAGTGGGGTGCCTGTGGGACCTCTTTTTCTCTAGTGACTTGCTGACCAGATAAGCCACAGGGCAATACATTCCTGCCTCTGGACAGCTCCTTTCACATCCTTGGGTGTGAGAGGAAGGCACAGCACAGCGATGCCCAAATGGGAAGCTTCCTTCTCCAAAGAAAGCAGTATCACCCATCATGCCTGGAGCTGTGGGTGGAGAAGGATACTTCTTGGTTTTACTAACTTGTCAATCTGAGCTCTCTCAATTTGGAAATAAACATTCAAACTTACTCTAAAAATATGCTTAGATTCAGATCATCTGTATTCAGTACCTATTCTGTGCAGGCACTGTACTAAATGATGTTACCTGGTTTCACCTTCACATACTTCTGTAAAGGGCATCACTGCCTCCATTTCAGAGGTGAAGAAATGGAAGTAACAGTAAGAGATGGAGTTACAAACTGAGCCTAACTTTTTTATCTCTAAGACCAGCTTTTTCCCACTATTACCTTGATGTCTTGAAATCATGCAGTTATTTAGCTTTGGTATTTGGACTAAAAGTAATATATGGAATTCTCTGAAATGCCACCCAGGGGTGATTCTTTTTCTGAATTCTTGGACTCAAACATAGAACCTCCTTCATACTAGGTACGCACTTTACCACTGAGCTACATAGCCCTACCCCCTCCCTACCCAGAAGGTTTCCCCAACTGCTTCTTAAGAACATACAAGTCTGCAGCAATAGAATTACAGGAATCCAGGTACGGTCTGCAATTGCTCTTCATTGTTCCAATTTGTTCTCCTGGGTAATGCTGAATAGTGGTTTGGAGAAAGGAGATCATTTCAGAAATACTCAGAGAGATACTGTTCTTTTCTAGGAGACTCTCCACAGAAGAAGCGACGAGGTGGGCAGATTCCTTTGATGTGCTTCTCTCTCATAAATGTAAGTGGGATTCAGGTTGCATCCTGTTGAGGCAAATCATCTATGTGGTAAGAGGCGTAGCAATGCTTCCTAGGCTCAGGGTACTTTGCTAAGCAAGATCCCAGCCCTCAGTGAGTCTTGCCTGCACACAGGCTACTGTTAGGAGGAGAAGAGAGATGAGAAAACAATGGGAAAAAGTCCTTCTCTCCTGTTTTTTTTTTTTTTTTTTTTTTTTTTTTTTTTTTTTTTTTTTTTTTTTTTTTTTTTTTTTTTTTTTTTTTTAAATGTTTTTCCTTCAAAAAAGAATAATTCCTTTTCTCCTTTTTTTTTTTTTTTTTTTTTTTTTCAAAGTATGGTTCCAAGAAATCTTCAGGTTCTCAATAATTATATTTATATAGTTTTATTTCTTTTTGAGACAAGGTATCTTGTAGCTTAGGCTGGTCTCAAACTTGCTATGTAGCCAAGGATGGCCTTGAACTCACGATTCTCCTGCCTCTGCCTGCCACCCTCCAAGTGCTGGGATTATACATATGTGCCACTATGCCTGGCATCTCAGCAATTTTAACCAGAGAATTCAGCTTAGGTAATTGGAGTGATGGATTGACTGGAGTGAGAGGATCTAGGTTCCAGGCCAGATCTCATTTATAATATGGACAAACCCTCTTCCCCAAGTCATTGGAGACTCTTGAGCTAGTTAGTCAAATGAACATTGTGTGCATTTTAGCATTTCCTTGAGTTGACAGAATTTCGCTCTTTATCTTGAGGGATGACTGTCTCAGCTGCATTGTGCCCGCACTTGCTGGCTAGATCACCACTCTACTCCCCCCTCTTCCTTTCCCTCCCTCCTCAGCTGTTGTGCCTTTTGTTTCTTACAAAGGCAGGAAGAGTTGTGCATATTGCAGTGTGCAGAGGGCAATTTGTCATTAGTCAAACTTTTCAGCTCTTTCTTTTTTTCTCATCATGAGCAAGTCCAAATTTGTTGGGCCTTGAAATCCCCATGGCATTAAGTATGTGGAAGTGGCAGAGCAGGGGCGGGGAGGAGAGGGGGTGTTCTGAGGAGAGAGGAAGTTTGCAGACAGACATTCGGTGTTCCTCGTAAATTTGCGTCACATCAGTGTTAGATCTGGGAGCAGAAGGGCTGCTTACAGTTTGTGGTGGGGAATGTCTTTGGGGACAATTAAGTTGTAAGGACGTGGGTGGGACTCAGACCTGTGCTGTCCTGGCTTGGTTGCTAGATAACTGGGAGGTCTTGGTAGTCTCTTGGTATTCAGCAGATGCCATTAGAGGTAACTGTTTTTTAAGGACTGGGGAGGTAGCTCAGTGATAGAGTACTTGCCTAGCATGTGTGATGCCCTGGGTTCAGTGCCCAGCATTGCAAATAATAAATGAAACAAAACAAGAAGTGATTTTTTGATTTTCATTTGATCAAAGGTTATTTCTTCCGACTCCCTCTTTTGTTCTTAATAAACAAATTAGCAAGTACTTTGTGTGTGTGCATGTGATGAATGCATGCATGTATTGTGTGCCTGTACATGTATGTGCACATGCACGTGTATGCATGAGCGTGGAGAGTGATGTCAGGTGTCCTCTATCACTCTCCATCTTAGATTTTTTGAGATGGTCTCCTAGTGAACCTTGAGCTCACCAGTTAGACAAGGCCAATGAGCTCAGGGACCTTCCCAATGCTAAGGTATCACATCAGTCTTTTTATGTGGGTGCTGGGCATCCGAACTTGGGTCCTCATGCTTGCAGAGCAGGCATTTTACCAATTGGGCCATCTCTCGAGCTTAACAAATACTTTCAAATAGATTTTAAAATAAACTGCAATATCTAAGAATGAGTGGTACATATTATAAAAAATAATTTTGTGAAGCAAATAGTGGTTTTAGTATTCCATTGGTTATACTTAGGCAGGAAAATAAAGCACGTGGCTGTATATCTCACATATATCTATACCTCAAGAACAGGTATACATGGTGGATTTGCCAAGGTAATGGCCTATGCATTGTGATATTTAGAATTAGACTGTAATGCTTTTTTAAAAATAAGGTTATTGGGGCTGGAGAGATGGCTCAGTGGTTAAGAGCACTGACTGCTCTTGTAGAGGACCTGGGTTCAATTCCCAGCACCCACATGGCAGCTATGAACCATTCTTTACTCCAATTCCAGGGGAATCCGAAACCCTCTTCTAACCTCCGTGGCATTGCATGATAGAGGTGCACTCACATACATGTAGGCAATATACTTGTACACATAAAATAAAAAATTAAGGTTATTGATTATTTTTCTGGAGTTGTATTCTGTTAAATAAATGTCACTACCACTTTACACCTTCTTTTCTGACTGGATTTGATTCAAGGTCATTTTCAAGTTCGGTTCTATTTCAGCCTCACACTGATTCACTTAGTTCAAGTCCCTGAGGCTGTTTCCTCATTCTAAAATAGGGTTAGGAATGCCTGCTTGCTACCTATCACCTGCAGATGGAAAGCTTAATAAATAAGTGGACACATTTAGAGAATTCTAGGCTCTTACTCAAAGATGTGTTGTAATGATATGGTGGTGTTTATAAAAAAAGATGTTTTATTTATTCCATGCAAAATAAATATCTTGACAATAAGGCTGTGAATTTTGTAGCCAGTTATTACTATTAGGTCATTATAAACATTTATGGAAGTAAAATTAGTAGTTGGAAGCTTCGAGTCTGTTTGTATTGCTACAGTGGAAAGACCTGGCGATTTAAGAGGATTAATTTTATTTGCTTGATTCAGTGAGTTGTGGATCTGCAGATACTTACTTGGTCCTGGTTCTGTTAGGGAAGCTTTTGGTTTCCAGGAACGTGCTAACACTTTTCTAAGATGGGAATTCTGCTAAAGGGTTACAAGCTGATACCAATTTGCTTCTTTGTCAAATTACTACAAAAAAGGCTTTTTGAATTCTGAAGTTCTTTGATCCTTCTTAGAGTTTGAGGTTCTGTTTTTATTTCTGTTTAGTACAGAAATAAAAAGCCAGTGACATGAATGTTCTTGAGAAGAAAGGATATTTAGGGGTCGCTGGTACACCGTCAAGCTTTTAGAATTTGAATTTTTATTCCCCTGCGAAGGCTACGGAGGAATCAGAGCCCAGCCTGCCTTAAAAAATGCTGACATCTTTCTAAAAGTCTAATTAATTTGGATCAGTATTGTGACTCAATCAGGGCTGATTAAACTTCTCTGAAGGGATTTCATGTGTTCCTGTCCCTCGGGAGGGACAATGTTGACAGGGGAGGTGTGCAGAGCTTTCAGTCAGGACAACACAGTGTCCTATGGAGTAAAGAGTAGAGAATTCCTGAATGACTGGGATCCAGAAAAGCAGGAGTTAGTCTAGAACCCTCTCCCTGGTCATTCTCCATACATTGGCAGTTCATGGAATCCAGGTTGCTAGTTTTTTCCCCATTCCCAACCTCTACAGTATCTTTGCTATCCTTGTTTTGCTGGGGTTCTGAACACTCCTTTATTTATTATTTTTTTAAAAGGATGTGCTTTCTTTAAAAAGGATATCCCAAATCTATGCAGCTGAGAGGGGGCACAGGAGGAAGAGCTAAGGTCCATCTCTGATGCAGAATGAAGGCCTTAGAGAAGATAGGCATGCACACAAATAACAAGACAAAATACAGGTGCCTCACTGCATGCCAGGTAGCCTCGGGATTGCGAGCAGAATTCAGACATTCCACACTTAAATTCTGTTTTGTCAGTATTAGAAGCCCTACTGATCTGGGAGCAGAGGACTACTTTTGGTTTAGAGAATGGTTTCCTTTCCACTGGGGAAAGTGCTTTGGGGCAATGCAGTGAGGAACACTGACTGGATCTGTATCAGATTCATGGTCTTGATTTTGTCCTCCTATCTACTCCTGGATAGTAGGTGTCCTTGATGGAGACTTCGGCTTTTTAGGAAATCAGATTCCTCATCTCTCCAACAAAAGGGCTGGAATAGGACATGTCAGGAGCTGGATTTAGCTCTATGCTGTTTCCCAGGGTGTTTTCTGGAGCAAACACGGAGGCTAGGCCGTAGTCAAATACCTGTGGCAGGTGGTTTGACTCAGTGCTGCCTGTGTGGTTATGTAAGAGTGCTTCTCAGTTGAAATGGCTCCAGCAGCCAGAAGGGGGACCAAAGTACCTGTGTTCTGAGTCTTTCCTTCTTGATAGTCCCTTCTTCTGAGCACTGCATGAGCTCAAATATCAGGCAAAAGAAAGTAACATGACTATGTTTAAAACCTTAGAATTTAAAAACAAATCTGGAAGGCAAACATTTGGAGTAATTTCATTTCCAGTTGTATTTGCTTACAAATGTAGAACAAAGAGGGAAAACACCCACTGAGGCCTGAGAGGTAATCACTTGTAAGTGCTTTTTCTTTTTAACTAACAAATGAAACTAAAATAGAAATTGTTGATGGCTTCATTGACTAGAAGGATTTCTAATGTGTGCTAATTTGGAATCTTTTTCCTGTTCATCCAGTTACAATTAGACTTGCTATCTGAGTGTGTGTGTAGTCTGCTCTGAAAGTGCGCACGTGCGTGTGTGTGTGTGTGTGTGTGTGTGTGTGTGTGTGTATGTGTGTGTGTGTCCAGAAGACTTTCTGTTCCTCATGCCCAACAGAAGGAAGGCTCCTAGTTTGTGGGAGATCTATTCTGACAGGCCGCTGGAGGACAGGAAAGATGTGAATCTATCTTTGCTTTTCTTTTTCATGAAGTTTGAGTGTGTGTTTATTTGTCCTGGTTTAAGAGGGACATTCAGTCCTGAACTCTGAATATCTCTCTCTCTCTGCCTTTCCTTCCCTTCTTTCTTTCCTCTTTCTCTCCCCTCCCTCCTTCCTTCCCTCCCTCTCTCCCTCCCTCCCTCCGTCCCTCCCTCCCTCCTTCCCTCCCTCGGTTTTTTCTTTCCTCCCTCTCTTCTCCGTCTTGCTCCTGCAACCCTCCTTCCTTTGCATTTTTTTGGTATAAAAGTTGAATTCCTTCCAATTTTAAGCTACATGTAGGCTACATGTTTTGCTCCTTCCTCTCACTTCTTTGCCTGCCTCCATACCTCAATGGCACCCAGCACCTCTCTCTGGGCACTGATGCGGAAGACAGTCTTGTTTGGTGGTTTGCAGGGAGTGTGGAGGGTGTCTATTTACTTGGCCCCACAGAATGCTAGGTTAGGGGAATCAGATCACTGAGAGCACTTTTGCAACTACAGCATTATCTATCGCTGTAAAACAAGGCCAGTAGAAAAGATTTTAGTTTATAAAATTAGCCCCCTTTGAGAAAAAGGTTGAGATAAAAAAAAAAAACACATAAAATTTAATCTGATCACATAGCTACAAAACAAAAAATCTCAAACAAGTGATCAAATACATACTAAAAGATCAGTTCGTGGAATTCATTAGATTCTTCATCTACGTAGTCTTAGGCTCTACAACATATAGCCAGATGTCCATTTACTACACAGCTCTCCCCATACTGTCTTTAAGCCAGAAGATTCTAGAACAGTATTATCCAAAGTGTGATCTTGGAAGGCAGCAGCAGCAGTATCTGCCAGAGCCCATAAGAAATGAGGATTTTGAGGTCTTATTTTAGACCTACGGAATCAGGAGCCCTAGCTTGGAGTCTAGGGTGAGTTTTCCATAAGCCCGTCAGAGGTGGCTAATCCCCAGGAAGCTTGAGCAGTTCTCTTTTCAAAGTGTGCAGAATAGAAAAGGGCAGTGTCCAGGTCGGGTGTGTGGCCCAGACTTTCAAAGAGGACCTGATGTCACCCTTTCCTCAGATCCTCAGGCAGCACTCTTTAATGGCACATTGGTATCAAAGATTCCATGTACGTAACATGGAAGTTCCACAGGCAGTCAACAAATATGGCTTTGTGCATTCTGGGAAAACCAAGGCTGAGTTAGAAATAGATTTGTGAAGTAGAGATGGGTAGAAAAGGGACCTATTTTTGTTCTTGCCCTCATGTCAATTTGCTTTAAGTTTTACTTGTGCCCAGGAATGTAGGTACATTTAGCCTTGATGGGAGGAGTGCCTGAACTGTATTGAGCAGCTATTAAAAACTTATAAACAGTCAGAACAGAAGCAACTGTGTAAGTTTCCAGCATCTATTCTGTCACTTATCAGTTCAGTAACCTTAAGCCAATCACTTAATCTCCATAAACCTCACTTCTCCTCATCCATGAAAGGGGAACAATGGCTTGTATAGTGTGAGAATTCAATATGGTTGCTATCCCAAAATGCTAAATGTGCCGATTTATATATA
>NW_008342414.1:162762-171549 GCF_000622305.1 Nannospalax galili
GATGAAGGATAGCTCTTTTTATTGCTTTTGCTATAACATAATATTAAATTCATTGATCAATTATGCATTTTGTGTATCTTTTGTGCCTGAGTGAATGTGAGTTCATGGATCCCTCAGACAGCTTTGAGGCAGCAGGTTAGAGAAACATCCAAGTCTCCAGTTTGGAGTTCACGTTTCACATTACTCGCCTCTTTGCTTCCTAAATTTCTAGGATCCCCTCCTCATGTCTTCCTGCCCAGCTCTCCCTATGAATGTAGAGAATCTTGTAAGAGATGTAGTTTTTAAACTATTTTATTTATTATTTTTTATTTTATATGTATGAGTGTATTGCCTGCATATGTGTAAGTGTACCCAAGTCATGTACCCATGGAGGTCAGATGAGAGTGTCAGATCCCCGGAACTGGAGTTACAAATAATTGTTAGCCACCATGTGGGTGCTGGGATTCAAACCCAGGTCTTCTGCAAGAGCAGCCAGTGTTCTTAACTGTTAAGTCATCTCTCCAGCCCCAGAGATGTAGTTTTTAAAATCCCAGTAGGTACAATTTGATATGTTCCCTCCTTTGAGAGTCCCAGCAGTATTCCTCTACCCAACTGATATGAGAAATATCTTGTATACTTGGGTTTTGAAATCTTTTAGGCTATGAACTAGTATATGTGAGGTTTTGCTAAACTTTCACCCTATTAGCAACACATCTCTTCTGTCTCCCCTTAAGAGAAAATCCCTTGCTAATTTCTTGTAATAGTTGCAGATATAGGCTCTAGTTTTCTTCCTCATCAGGTGGCTTGCTTTCTGCTTGAGGGGATATGTAAGATAACTGGAATAGCAGTTGTAAGGCCCAGAATCTCCTTTCCCTTCTGCTCCGGCATCCTAGCCATTCAACCTCAGCACACTGATGCTTCTTGTGTTCAGGACAGGAAGTGATCATGGGTCCCTCAAGCCCTTTCTAACACAAAGACAGTCCTACCACAATATGTCATCCATATATATATATATATATACATATAAAATATTACAATGTCATCTACATACATAATACTACAATATGTCATCCATATATAGAATACTACAATATGTCATTCATATGTATATATATAAAATACTACAATGTCATCTACATACATAATACTACAATATGTCATCCATATACAGAATACTACAATATGTCATCCATATATAGAATACTACAATATGTCATCTATATATATATATAAATACTACAATGTCATCTACATACATAATACTACAATATGTCATCCATATATTGAATACTACAATATGTCATTCATATATATTATATATTACATATAGACACATATTATATATACTAGTAAAGTATAGATTATTGAATCACAACAATCACAAGAGTGAGGTAGAATTAGCATCCCAATTGCTTGCCATTATTGACAATGGTTTGTTCTCTAAGTTATATCCCCACCTAAATCTTGATTAGCCTCAATAATTTGCTTAAAAATCTTTATTTCATAGATGATACCAAAGGAAGACACTAATCCTGATGTTTTTCTCACACAAATTTCAACTCAGTGACTCAGTTCCAAATCAGAAAGGATTTGACTTTTCCACCGGTTTATCTACCTTGGATTTCATAAATGCATCTTCTGTTCCTATCCTCTGCCTGACTTTGGATTCTGTTCATTGGATTATTTTTTTCCCCGTTGATCAGGAATACAAGAGGACTCTGGTCTTTGACAGAGCACTTTGGTAAACATAGAGCTTAAAAATAAATGTTTTTTCCTTGTGGTTTTGTGTTTTTCTGAACTGAGAAAAACTGAGCTAGGTTCAAGTCCATCCCTAATGCCAGCTAAATCAGGGCTGCTGGACCTTGAACTGTTACCTAAGCCACCCTCCCTGCTGCACCAGCTGCACTGCTCATTCATAATGACCCAGTTTCTCCTCTTATATAAGCACCGTGTATCAAAGAACCAGAGGGAGAAAGCCGGCAGCCAGCAACATGTGCGGCCACGGCATGTTCTTGGAGGTTCTGTGACTGTTCGAGAGGACGCCAATATCCTGCCCACTGTTCCAAGAATCCTGGACACAAGCCTGTCCCTTCCTGCTACTGGCTAGGTACCAATCTCAGAAACTTTGTACTGTTCTCTGAGCCTTAACTCTTTAGAGATTCATACAAAGAAAACCCAAGTGAACTGCAGATAAAATGACTAAAAGGCAGAGTCCCCCTTCTCCCATCTTCCTGAACTGTTTACTGCCCACCCATTGCACTTAACTCACCAGGACTACATTTGATACTAGGTATGTTGAGATCTGAATCACAGCTCCACCAGAGCATGGGAATAACTATCACTAACATGCACTGAACACTCTCTATTTACATGTCAAGTTCTGCATGCCATTTACACATAGGAACTGATTACATGCTCATAACTCTGTGGAGGGGCACAGCTGGTATCTGCATTTTGCACCTGTGATTATCAAGGAACAGACTAACCATACCTCTTTGCACTACACTGACTAATGTGTGCTAAAGCCAGGACCCAATCTCAGGCAGAATAGCTTCAGTGGTCAGAGACAAGCTGCTCTTTCCAACTACTTGAAAGGCGTGGGAGCTCTGAGGCGGGCCTCCAGTTTTCTGCATCTAGTGTGCAATGTGCAAGGGGCCACTGGCACCAGAGGTACAACTCATGCAAACGTGGCCACCCCTACAGATGCCAGCAGATGCTGATGAGCCTTTCAGAGATAAATCAGAACTTGCATTTTGAACCAACTATAGTTTATGGACAAAAAGAAGGCAAAGAAAGAGTCCTGGTGGACGGAAAGTGAGTGATGGAAGGACAGGGGAGAAAAAAGGACAGAAGAAAAGGGAGGGGGAGGGAAAAGATGCTGAGGAGTGGATGAAAGTCTTGCTAGGAGAAGGCAGGAGGTAGATAGAAAGGGAGAAAAGATGTGAATGGGAAGAAAAAGATTCACTGGCGCTGTCCTCTGCAGTTTGCTTGCTCGGTCACGTCAACAAGGGAGGTGGGCTAGGCAGTGAGGCAAGTGGCCTATACTGCAGCTTCTGCTGCCATCTGCTCTGGGCAGGAGGAGGGGCTTCTGCAGCCCTGGCACCTCCTACCCCAGCTCACTTCTATTGTTCCAGGTTGCAGCCTCTTTTTGCTCAGTGCCCTCCATGGCCTACCCTGCTCAGTGACACCTGCTCTAGGAATAGAAAAAGGGTGGGGGGTGGCTATGGCTGAGAGGGGGTGGGCAGAGGAAGCTGGTGAGCTGAGGAGAAGTGCCAAAGACAGGTGCATCTGAGCAGGCCTTTGTGGTTTTGTTGTAATGTCTTTGCTGCAATCTGTTCTCACTGCCTCTCAGTTCTAGACCCTGATAGGGTCCATGGAAGCTGGTCCATTCTCTCCCCTTTCCCTGTCTCTCAAGCTCTGCCTTGAAATCCCCAGCAATTTCAAAGTGTCATATTTTGTCTAGATTTCTTCTTGACTCCCTCTAGTCCCACTCTGGACTGCAGGTCACCCATTTGTCTAAGGCCTGGAAAGGCACAGCATCTTCCCAAGGGCATAGTGGTCCTTGGCTTAAGGCTGGGAAAAATATCTATCTGCCCAGGGAGGTACCATGGAGAAAGACATGCTAGCTCTGTCAATGAAAGAACAGTGATAGGCCAGCTGTTAGTGTTGCAGGATGAGAGAGAATTTAGACAGATTCCAGGCTCTTGGTGGCCCCTAATGGCCTCAGTTGTCACCATAGAGAAGATGATGGCAGGCATCCTTCTGCTGGACAAGCTCCAAGTCTGTGAGCCAAACATCACATTTGCAGGGCCATGGTACATATATGTTCAGTGTAATTGCATGACTGGGGTTACTGCTTGTCCCCACTTTGGAGAAAGGGATCATTGGAGACAGGCAGAGGGTCCTCCAAACACACCCAGATCAATGGGCAAATCTTCTTCACTTCTTGTACTGGCCTAGTGACTACTGGCAATTCTGCTTCTCATAGCTCACATTCTTTGTAAAACAAGCCTCTCTGAGAAGTAGCCCTGAGTACTGACTGCTCACAATGAGTACTAGGAATTTTGGGGAGATTGCTTCATTTGCTTGTTAATAGTCCAGGGTAGTCAGTCTTGGTATGATTCCCATTTTACAAATGAAATTTCCATCTTGGGCTTCAAGATGTTAGGATATTTATCCAGGGTCACATGAGATTCAAACTCAGGCTGGCTTTCTCTCTCTCTCTCTCTCTCTCTCTCTCTCTCTCCCTCTCCCTCTCATTCTGCATGTATCTGTTTTTGTGGATGCACACGTGTGTGTAGGTACATATACATGTATATACATGCATGTGGAGGCTAGAAGACAACTTCAGGTGGTTTTCTTCAGAAACATCCACTTGGGTTTTAATTTTGTTGTGTTTGTTGTTTGTTTACTTTTTTTTTGAGACAGGGTCTCTCTGTAGCCCTGGCAGGCCTAGAACTCGCTATATAGACTAGGCTGGCTTTGAACTCACAGAGATCTGCCTCTCTTGGTCTCCCAGCCTCCCACACACTGGGATTAAAGGCGTGTACCACCACTCTGGGGAGGGTCACCTTATTTATTGAGTCAGAGCCTCTCACTGGCATAGAAGTAGTCTAGAAGGCTAGGCTGGCTAGCCAGCAAACCCCAGGGATCTTCTGTCTCCAATTTCCCAGCAATGAGATTACAAACCCACATCACCATGCCCTGTTTTATTTATGTAGAGTCTGAGGATCTGAACTCAGGTCCTTGTGCTAGTAAGGTAAACACTTTACTGGCTAAACTATCTCCCTAGCCTTAGAACGTCTTCCTTCTCAATAGAATTAATATGATTCAGCAGGGTTGATGTAGGTAAGCTAAACTTGGCCTGGAGCAAGTCTACAATGTGTGGCAGTGATTGTGCTGATGGGCAGAAATAGAAGGTGGAATGACAGAATCAGGGGCAAATCTGATGAAGATCCATGTCTGCTGTAGGCAGGTTTCAGCTGGGATGGGGTACAGAACACAGTATGAACTCTACGTGGGAAAGTTCTTCAAATCCAGTCCTTCCTACCTTGAGGATGTAGAGACCCAACAAGCTTGAATGTGCTGTCATGTAGCTAATGATGGTCGTGGCTGTGATCAGAACTGGAGTCCCCAATGAGGCCTGTGCTGCAATCTGCCCTGGTGGGTCTGTTCGGCAGGCTGCCTCTGGTACTGCTGAACCGCCTAGGTGTTTACCATGTACATCACTTCAAATCTCCATCCTGCAGAGTTTTCCATTGTTTGCAGTGTAATTCATCATTCATCAAACTCTGTAGCCCATACCCATCCTTGTTTCTACATTGTTATTCAACTTTAGATCCTCTTCTACTTTCCTAAGTGACTTCTTTCATTTCCTCTCTACTTCACCCACTGCTGATAGCCACAGAAACATTGCCATCCACAGTGTTCCTCATGCCTCCCTCTCTTGCCTTGCATGGACCTCCTGTTCCTCCAGGTCAGCGGCTCTTGTCACACAGGTCTGGAGATGAGACCACCAACATATACACTGATGCTGGCTTCTTAGTTTGGCATTCTTGCCACTAACCATGTGACCTTGGCAAGTTATTTTTCTCCTTGAAGCTTTGTTTTCCTCTCCTTTCAAATAGTGAAAACATCAATCTATGCTATGGATTTGCCATGTAGAACAAGTACCATCAGGTTCAGAAAGCACTTGGTGTGGTGCCCCAAGTAAGTGCTCAGAAGATGCTGCGGTAGTTGCTTTTTAAGATGCTTACTCTGGGACTGGAGAGATGGCTCAGCAGTTAAGAGCACTGGCTGTTCTTGTAGAGGATCCGGGTTTGATTCCCAGCACCCACGTGGCAGCTAACAACTGTCTGTAACTCCAATTCCACGGAATCCAACACCCTCTTCTGGCTTCTGCAGGTATTGCTGACATGGGTGCACTTACATGTAGGCAATATACTCATACACATAAAAAAATGAAAATAAATAAAATAAGATGCTTACTTTGACTTCAATATTTTCTTAGCTCCTGTTATTCTTCTACCCTCCTTTGTTCTAACTTCCAGTTCCTAAATCCTCTCTGCTTTCTAGGGTCAAGATTTACTTAGCAGCCTGAATTGCATGACCCACTCTTTGAAGGACAGGTGCATCCCCTAATTAAAAGTTCTTGCTCCCTACTCAGTGCTTGGAAGCCTCCAGGAACCAGAGTCTAAGCCTTTGCAATTGTTTTCTGTTTCCTATCAATTGCATTTTCCCAAAGTAGTTGGCTGCTCTGAACCTTTCCCGCTCTCTTAGGTATCTCTCCTATGGCACATATTATAATTACTCAATTCATCATTTAAGGGATTATTATCCCTTAATGCTTGTTACATTAAACTGACTGGAAAGTTCTGTGAGGTACTGATTTTATATGATTTCTTTGCGTCATAGCTTAAAGCCTAGCACTTGTGTGTAGCCCATATTCCTAGCAACCTCACCCCAAATTAATAAAGACCAAAGCTAATTTTTTTGTTCTCTTTTAAAAAAATATTTTATTATTTTGATTTTATGTGTATGTGTATCGCCTGCATGTAAGTGAGTACACCCATGTCGTGCAATGCCAAGGAGGTCTGAAGAGGGCTTATGAGTCCCCTGGAACTGGAGTTAAGGATGGTTCATAGCTGCCATGTGGGTGCTGGGAATCAAACCTGGGTCCTCTGCAAGAACAGTTAGTGCTCTTAACCACTGAGCCATCTTTCCAGCCCCCCACCCCTTTTTTGAGACAGGGTCTCCCTGTAGCCCCAGCTGGCCTGGAACTTGCTGTGTAAACCAGGCTGGCCTTGAACTCACTGTGTAAACCAGGCTGGCCTTGAACTCATAGAGATCTGCCTGCCTCTGCTTCTCTCTCTGCTGGGACTAAAGGCGTGCGCCACCACGCCTGGAAAGGCTGTCTAATTTGAGACAGCTCAAATGTGTCCCGTGCCTGACTGTTTCTCTCTGTCTTCATCTGCCATTCTTTTTTTTTTTTGTTTACTTTTGTTGTTAAGGAATACAAGCTCCCCATTTCTTTTCAGTCCATCTGTGTGTGTCGTCGTGTGTCGTCATGGTGTGTGTGTGTGTGTGTGTGTGTGTGTGTGTGTGTCTCCCGGTCCTGGATAGCTTTAGTTGTCAACTTGACACACCTGGGTAGGGGAATAGGGGAGCCTCAATTGGTAAATTGCTTCCATTGGACTGACCTGTGGCCATGTCTGTGGGGCATCTTCTTGACTGTTGAGTGATGTGCGACAGCCCAGCCCACTGTGGGTGGTGCCACCACTGGGCAGGTGGGCTTATGTTGTATAAGAAAGCAGATCAAGCAGGGACCAGGGGAGAAAGCCAGTAAGCAGTGTTCCTCCATGGCCTGTGCTTCAGCTCCTGCCTCCAGGTTCTTGCCCTGATTTCCTACCTTGGGCTCCCTCAGTGATGAACTGTGACCTGGGAGATGTAAGATAAAATCAACCCTTTCCTCCCCAAGTTGGTATTGGGTCATGGCAATGGAGAAACAAACTAGAACACCCCCTTTAGAATATTCCTTCTCAAATACTAGTCTTCTGCTCGTTGATCTCTCTTTACCTGCTGTCTCCCTTCCTCTGGCAAACACATCTGGAAAGATCTTGCTTTGGAGTCATGGGATCTGATTTTGGAGTCTTGCTTCTGCTTTTACCAGCTACATAGTTGGGCCATTCAACTTCTCTCAGCTTTAGTTCCCTCCCTCCCTGCCTCCGTCCCTCCCTCCTTCTTTCCTTCCATCCTTTTCCTTTTCCCTTCCCCTTCTTGTCCCCTCTCTTTCCTCCTCTTGTGTCATTTAGCCCAGGCTGGCC
This sequence comes from Nannospalax galili, assembly GCF_000622305.1. Lineage (NCBI taxonomy): Eukaryota > Metazoa > Chordata > Mammalia > Rodentia > Spalacidae > Nannospalax > Nannospalax galili. The sequence continues at coordinate 170,565 of NW_008342414.1, forward strand.
TGGGACTCACTATGTAGTTGAGAATGATCTTGAACTTTTGATTCTCCTGCCTCCACCTCCCTAGTGCGGGGATTATGGAATTACAGGCATGTACCACCACACCAGTTTTTATACTCCATTGGACTGACCCAGGGCTTCATGCACCCTTGACTAGCACGCTACCAACTGAGCCACATTCCCAGCCCCTTTAATTTTTTCCTGTGGAAAATGGGTGATGCTATCTGTGGATCAGCATTGTTATAAAAATAAATTCAGCTGGGGTTTTGTAAAATCTTGAACAAAAAACATGAGATAAAGCAAATAAATAGAACTCTGACCCAACCCCCAAATAAATGAAATATTAATAAAAAAAGCCCTGCCTTCCACAGCCTCTGCTACCTTTCACAGCTGGCATCAGACAGGAACTCCATCAACTTTCCACACCAAACTAGAAACTTCCCCATGTTCTCATGCAGCCTTTCCTCTTTCTTACCATCATAACTCTGTCCTCAGGTCAATTTTGTTGCCTTCTTAGGGGTAACATTTTTTTTCAGTTAACCTTTTTCTTTAACTCCTCTTGCTCAACAAGTCTTTTCTGATCACATCACTAAGCATATCAAAAGCTATCTCAAAAAGCAAACCAAAATTCTCTTTTCCGACCTTATGGTGCTTTCCAGCTATGCTGTCTAATCTCCATTTCTCTCTTGCAAGAGACACCTGAATGACTGGTTCCCATGTCCTTCCCTCCATTGGTCACTACATCACCCCAGCATGGTCAGGGCCCATCACACCATCATCCCTGTTCACACAAGTGGTTGCTGTGTCAGTGGCCCCTCTCAGTCCCTATTTAGTTTGACCTCTGGGAGGCATTGCACAGAACGGCCACTTCCTCCTGTGTGCAGACTTCTCTTTCCTGGCCTTCTCTCTCTTTCTTCTTTCTTTCTTTCTTTCTTTCTTTCTTTCTTTCTTTCTTTCTTTCTTTCTTTCTTTCTTTCTCTCTCTCTCT
>NW_008342414.1:171626-175052 GCF_000622305.1 Nannospalax galili
TTCATAGGCCTCTTTGGGTATGCCTAGCTGAAAAGTAGGTCCAGTAATTCTTATCTGTTTTCTTGTTAAGCACCAGTCTTTCTAAACTATTTCACATTGCTCTAATAAACTTTTTAAAAAATCCTAGCCCTCCTGCATGTGGTTCCCTCGTCCTGAAGTTCTCTTCTCCATCATCCTCTTCCATCTTTCACATAACTTCCTTCTCCTCAACTTCCCATATCAGCTTAGTAACTTTTCTCCCTGCAGGTCTTTGTTCCCTCTGCAGAGCTGGCCCAGGTACCCATTTAGGGTCCTCTTAGAGCACCCTGTCCTTCCCTGTCATATGACTTACCCACCACATCATAATTTTCATGAATATGTTTTCTTGTTGGCTCAGGCTGTCCTTTGATGTTGTACTGGTTACTTTTGTCATTGCTGTGACAAAGTACTTGACAAAAGTAACTTAAGGAAGGGTTTATTTTAGTTCAGGTTTGGAGGGCACAGCTCACCACAGCAGGGAAGGCGTGGTGGCAGAAGAATGAGGTGGCTGGCTGGAAAGTTCTGTGAAGTGGTGATTTTTTTCTTCTCCTTTTTTTGGTTGTTTTGAGACCAAGTCTCCCTTTAGCCCCAGCTGGCCTGGTACTCTCTATGTAGACCAGGCTGCCTTGATCTCACAGAGATCTGCCTGCCTCTGCCTCCCACCTGGAGTGGAGTGGTAATTTTCTATGATTTATTTGTGTCATAGCTCAAAGCCTAGCATTTGTGTATAGCTTACATTTGTAGCAACCTCACCCCAAATTAATAAAGAAGATGAAGGCTATTCAGTCTGAGGCATCTTGAATGCATCCCAACCTTGCATTCTCAGTCAGAAAGTAGAGAGGGAGGAATGTTGGTGCTCAGGCTGTGGAATGGGCCTGTCCATATTCAAGATGGGTCTTCCCAACACAATTAACGTCTCTGGACACACTGTCACAGACACACCCAGAAGGAGTGCCTCCTAAGTGGTTGAGTAGACAATAAAGATATTCCTTACAGATGGCAAATACTGTGTATAATAGAACATTGTGTCTACTTGCTGCACCTGGCAGAACATCTGGGTCATCCAATGGGGTAAAGGAATGAATCCATAGAAATGGCATTGTTACCACACTAGACAGGGAGTTAATGATTTAATTTCTTATGTTGTACATTATCAGCTGCATGAAGTCAGGGAAGGTGTTTCTTAGCCTCCACTTCCTTTTCTATAACCAGAGAAGAAGCAAAGCCACCAAGTGAGCACTTCACTGGTAAAGCTCTTTAAGCTTCACAAAGTCCCACCAAAGTTGGGACTTACATGAAAAGAGATAAATGTCTGGGCCTTATCTAGCTGGGGTCAGATAGAGTTTCCTTAACAGAGTTGTCTTTACCAATACCAAGGAGGAAGGCAGAAATATAATTTTCTTTCTTTATCTGTAACTACATTTAACTTGCTTTCAAGCATCTGTTTTTGCTTAGAGGAAAACAAAATAAAACCTGATACAGTGAATGTGAACTCTCCCATTTGAGGAATCCAGTCCCTTCTGGCTTAAAGACAGCAACAAGCTCCTCAGAGTCACTTCCCAGTTCCTCTTCTGAACAAACACACACTTGGAGGGTTCTCTTTGCTGCCCTTGACTACAGTGGAAAGGTGTGAGAATTAGGGAAAAGTACCACATGACCTCACCCATCTGCGGCATGTAACAGAAGATCTTGATGAGATTGTGTGTGTGTGTGTATGTGTGTGTGTATGCGTGTGTGTGTGTGTGTGTGTGGCAGTGGGGGGGTGGTAACCGTGGGGAGGGAGGGAGGGATCTGGAGAGGCTGATCAAAAGGTATGAGGTATAGTTAGAAGACCAAGAAGTTCTGGGTGCAACTGCACAGTAGGGTGATTGTATATAACAATAATGTATTGTACAAGCCAGATGTGATGGCTAACACCTGTAATTCCAGCACATTGGGAAGTCAAGGTGAGAGAATTGCTATAAGTTTGAGGCTGATATGGGGACACAGTGGGTTCCAGGTCAATTTGGGCTACAAAGTGAAACCTTTTCAAAACACAGAATAAAGCAAACAAACAAATGTACATTTTTAAAAGTTAGAAGAAAATATTTTGAAAATTTTTACCATAAAGAACAAATATTTGAATAAGCTTTGATTTCAACATTATACAATGCATACATGTATTAAACATACATTACCCTATTATTATGTATAAGTTTTCTGTTTTTGTGCATCAGTTAAAATAATTTCACTGCAAAAATTAACTCCTGAGGGAAAAAGGATGGAGGCACACAGGGAGACCTCTGGCCTATAAGTCTTATGTCCTCTCTGTGTCCACTATAGGCCCAGAATCCTGTCTTGCTGAACCAGCCCCGTCCTGGATTCTCAAGGGCACTGAGGCTGTTTTATCCAGCTGCCTGTAGCCTCTGCCATAGAGGCCTCTGAGTTTACTGCATAGCATGTGGAAACTTCTAGATCTCCATGGCGAACACCAAGGGGAAAGCCTGTGGGAGGGACGCCAGAGAGAGCATCCACAGGGGAGCTCTTGGGTAGCAGTTTTGTGATTTGTTCTCTGATATATCGATCCAACTTTTGCTTTTGCCACAGGCAGCATCCTGAATGGTACTCTCTGTACATGCATACTCAAAAACTGAATTGAGTAAGTGATTCTCAGGCCATCTCTGCCCAAACACCACAACTCACTGCTCTATGTTACTTGGATTACTAATTTTGTTGTGGATTTGTACTGCATTCTTTTAGGGGTTTGACTTGTATAGGAATGGGCATGGGAGGTCCACTGAGCAGCCCTTTCTCTTGAGTCTAAACCACGTGACTCTTCTCTACCTTCCCTGCACAGGAATATTTTTATGTCCATCCTGTCCAATGGGAAGGAGTCTTACATAATATTCTGCTTTCTCCGCACCTCATGTGTCCTGAGCATTGCCTGTGGTGGTGCGACCTCAGTCAGTCATCCTGTGTAGTGAACAGTGGTGCACCTGCACCTCAGAAATGGCCAGGTTTAGATGATGAAGCACAAGCCACCTTTTTCCTTAAGCACTTTTAGGCAGACCTCCAAGTTCAAATGTCTGTAATTGAAAGTTTATCTCTTGGAGCCCCATGAAAACACTTTTCTCTCTCAAGTCCTTTACTCTTACAGTAAAATGTGGCTTTCGTGAATTGTTCTAGTGTAGACACTGAATATCTGCTTTGAGTAGAGTGTGGTGGTAATCCCAGCACTCAGGTGGCTGAGGCAGGAAGATGGTGGACATCCTGGGATACAACATAGTGTGTCTCTGTCTAAATGAATGAATAACAAAGAAAGAAGCAAATGAATACATAAAATATCTATTTTGAGAGACAAAGATGTAAAATTAATTTTTTATTAGAATAAAAAAGCTTTTTAAAAAATATTTTATTATTTTTATTTTA
>NW_008342414.1:175233-196373 GCF_000622305.1 Nannospalax galili
GGGCTTCGGATTCCCCTGGAACTGGAGTTAAGGATAGTTTGTAGTCGCCATGTGGGTGCTGGGAATCGAATCCGGGTCCTCTGCAAGAACAGTCAGTGCTCCTAACTGCTGAACCATCTCTCCAGCCCCAGAAGAAATAAAATAAAGATTTTAGGACTAGCAAGATAACTCAACAGGTAAAGGTCCTTGCTGTTCAAGACTGATGACCTGAGTTCAATCCCCAGAACTCATGTAAAGGTGCACAGGGATAACCAACTCCACAAAGTTGCCCTCTGACCTTTACATGTACACCGTGACACACATACTGCCCCTCATATCATGTACACACATGCACAAATACTGCTACTCATAATAAATTTAAAAATAAAATAAATACATTTTAAATACATGAATAGCATCAGCACCAGCAATCCATTGAATGGTTTTGGCCACTGCCCTCTCTTGGCCTCTATCTGTGGATATCAGATGCTCAGGTCACCCGTCATGTAGAATTAAAGATTGTTGGGGCTGGGAAGATGGCTTAGTGGGTAAGAGTGCTTGATCTGCAAGCATGAGGATCTGAGTTCCAATCCCCAGCACCTGTGTAAAATCCAGGCATGGCTGTACATGTATACAACCTCATCATTGGTTGGGAAAGACAGTTGATTCCTGAAAGTTCACTGGCCAGTCAGCCTCATTGAAACAAGCTTCAGATTCAATGAGAGGTCCTATCTCAAGGCAATAGTATGGAGAGGGATAGAGGAAAACACCCAACGCCCTGCTCTGGCCTTTACATGCTCACTTCTGGGTGCATACACCACACACACACACACACACACACACACAAACACACACAGAGTCACACAATTGTTGGGCTAGGCCTGGAGGTGCAAGGTTGTCTGTTACCTCAGCAACTCAAGAGGATGAGGCAAGAAGGTCACAAGTTCAAGTCCTGCTTGGGCTAGAGATTGAATGAAAGGCCAACCTGGGCAGACCCTGCCTCAAAATAGAAAGCAGGAGGAATGAGAGCACACCTCAGTGGGAGAGCACTCACATGGCCTGCTGCAGGCTCTGCGTTCAGGTTCCAGAACCAAAAATATTAATGTTTTGTCTTTACGTGAATTTAGAAAAGAAATATTAAGAGTAATTTTAAAAACTGCTTTGGTGCTTTGTCCTAGAATGTCCTTCACTTTCAGGATACGTTCTAGAAAAAAAATTACTGTCATTCCATTAGAAAGTTTTAAGAGTTAAAATAATTTATTAAAAAGTTTTCAAAATAAAGACATTAACTGGAAATGTAAGCTATAAATAAATGTTATTTCCCTTTTGACTTGCTGTGGTAACCCTTCTTATCTATGCTGACTGGAAGTGCAGCTTGGCAATATATATGACATTGATTAATAAGAGGAAAGGGTGTACTAGCTGTTAGAGCATTTGGCAGAAAAATTACAATCAACCTCAATTAAAGCATATAATCTGGGCTGGTGAGATGGTTCAGTGGGCAAAGACACCTATTGCCAAACCTGACAACCTGAGCTTGATCACCAGGACCCTCATGATGAAGAAGACAACTGATTCCTGTAAGTTTTCCTCTGCCCTCCACATGCCCCCCCACAACAAATTAATAAATGTAATTTTTAAAACTTAAGCCCACATAATTTGATAGGAAAATACCAAAATAAAGAATGGTTGGAATAAAACATCAAAATAGGTCCTTAAAGCTTTTCTAGACAAGGCAAAGAATGCCATCCATGTAGCAGAATGGTAATAATGAGTGAATTTCTGTAGGGTATTTGCTTCCAGATGGTTTTCCGGTAGTAGTAAAGGGTTGGCCCTGAGACATTCATATTCCCTTCCAGTTCGTCTTACAATAGATTGTGTGTGTTCTAGGTGTGGACATGGATTAGGGTAGAGAACGGATCGTACACATTGTCTTGGCCTAATGAGCAATATAGGCTTACCAGCAGATCTGGGGTTCAGTCTAGTCTGCATTAATGGGCAGGCAGTAAACTCAGGGTTTATCAGAGGTGACTAGGCTTAGTCACTTTTGTTGTGACTATGGGATTTTAAACATTTCACCCTGATATCACTCAGATGAACAAGAAGCGTGACTTGCTCTGAGGGTCTCCATGTGTCCTCGAGTGGTGTAGAAGAGCATCTGGCTTGGACAGTGAGGTGCCTGCACACGAGTAGTACCTTTCTCCTTAGTTCTTGAACTTAAGCATCTTCTGATCACTCTTCTCTTCCACCTCTCTCCACATCCATAGATGGAGTGGCTGCCTTCCGAGCCTTTCTGAAGACAGAGTTCAGTGAGGAGAACTTGGAATTCTGGCTGGCCTGTGAGGAATTCAAGAAGACCAGGTCGACTGCAAAGCTGGTCTCCAAGGCCCACAGGATCTTTGAGGAGTTTGTGGATGTGCAGGCTCCACGGGAGGTGTGTTTTCCATGACAAGTGTCTTGTTAGGCCTCAAAGAATGTTTGAACCAGACTCAGGGACTTCCTCCCCATCTATTGGGCCTCACTATCCAGATGAAAGACCAGGGTTTCTACCAGAGGGCCTCCTTTAAGAGTGTTTTAGCTGTCTGCCCAATCTGTGTGGACAGGAACTATGTTGTGACAGGGATTTTGCAAGAGTAGATGCCACTGAGTGCATGTTGATTTTTCTATTAAAAGTCAGCATAGGAGTCACTGAGATGGCTCAGCAGGTAAAGTCACCTGCTGCCAAGTCTGGAGACCCGAGTTTGCTCTCCGGGATCCACATGATAAAAGGAGAGAATTGATTGCCACAATTTGTCCTCTGACCTACACACACACACACACACGTGCACACACATATACCAATAAATAAAAATGTAAAAAAATTAAAAGCGGCATATCTTAATGAAATAAATACATTCTTCGAAGGGATTTTATTCCCAGTCTCAGTGCTGCCACAAACTAGCTGTGTGGACATATGCAAGTTGTTCAAACTCTCTGAGTCTCCTTTTCCCCAATGTAAAAGAGACTAATACTGCTTGCCTTTTCAAGACTACTCTGACTATAGAGATAAGGCATTTACTCCATATTTGCCACTGCTTATTAATAAATATTTGTAGTGCTTTTTATTATTTTTCTATAGTTATGTATTGGTGTTCTGATTTTTTTGTTTTTTGTTTTTTGGTCTTTTTGAGACAGGGTCTCCCTGTAGCCCCAGCTGGCCTGGATTTGCTATGGAGACCAGGCTGGCCTCAAACTCACAGAGATCCACCTGCCTCTGCCTCCTGAGTGCTGGGATTAAAGGCATGTGCCACCATACCCGGCTGGTGTTCTGAGTTTTAATACAGCATTTCACTTAGGAGGGTTTAACTGAAGATCAATAGTTGCTATCTGTGTTTATGTGCACCTTTGACCTGGGTTGTATGCAGTCTTTACCAGTTGGATAGAAAGCTATTTGCCCTCAATAGTAACACTGGAATAGAGAGATCTACATATTTATCAGGGTCTCTCTCCATTGGGCATTTGTGACCCTGGTAATTAAGAAAAGACAAGAGGGAAATCCTAGGGGAACCTGCATTACCATCTGGCTTGAGTCTCACCTTAGCCTGGTGTGAAAATCCTTTGACTGGGAGTTCATTGATTTGGGGACTCTTCCCCAAATCACATTTTTTCACATTATTTTAGACAAGTTTTACAAATTCTAACTAAGAATATCTAGACTTCAGAGCCCAAAACATTCTCACTGAGTGCACAAGAGATGAACCCCATGAAAGTAGCTTGAAAAGCATCAGTCACCCTAAAGATATGAGATGGTGGGCCTGGAGAGATGGCTCAGTGGTTAGGAGCACCGGCTGCTTTTGCAGAGGACCCAAGTCGAACCCAGCACCCACATGGCAGCTAACAACCATCTGTAACTCCAGTTCCAGGGGAATCTGACGCTCTCTTCTGGCCTCCAGAGGCATTGTACAACATAGGTGCACTTACATACATGTAGGCAATACACTCACACACATAAAACAAAAAAATAATAAAATATTTTTAAAGAAGACATGAGCTGGTGTTGTTAATGGTTGTGACCCAGCGTAGGTCTGCTGCCAAGTGCCCTGGCCTCTGAGGGCTCATGACCTTGCTTTCTGTTTGTGTCTCTAGGTAAATATCGACTTCCAGACCCGAGAAGCCACGAGGAAGAACATGCAAGAACCATCCCTGACTTGTTTTGACCAAGCCCAGGGAAAAGTACACAGCCTCATGGAGAAAGACTCTTATCCCAGGTTCCTGAGGTCCAAAATGTACTTAGATTTGCTGTCCCAAAGCCAGAGGAGGCTCAGTTAGACCTCGGATGGGGACTCTTGGAAATCACTGGCTTTCCCCTCCCCTTACTGCCAAGACCGTACTCTAATATGAAATGTTATAGGTGTTCTAAGGAGGTGGTGTTTGGGGTGGGAAGCCAGGGGTGACAAGGGTGTGAAGGGCTGTTCCAAAGTACAACCCAGCTGCTGGAGCTCGAACTCTTCCATTTACCCATGTTTGTATTTTGGTTAGAGGTAGCACCACTGCTGTTACCCTTCTCTGGGTGGGCCAGCAACTGGCCCATCATAATGCTGTGGGTCATCTCTACCGAGAACGCACTGTAAATAACGCAAATGCAGTTTCCACCACCTCCACACCATATCCTCTTCAGTAGTATTGCTGACCTCACCCTGTCCTTTACCCATGGGAGGAGTAGCTGGAAGACACAGGTTCTCACTTGTGATTCACCATCACAACTGTGGCCCATTTTGAGTGGTAGGACCTCACAGTTTAAAAGAGAAGTCTCTTTGGAATTCCAGATTTCTAGCAGCACTGAGAATGGACATATTCCCTAGAGTTGGCTCTGTGTCTTCCATTTCCACTGGATCAGTATGAGAGTCTGGAGTCCTTCTTAGCCTAGGAAATTCATAGAACTTCCTTATGCACACAATTTCAGAAAGGGTCTTGGGAGATATCTTTCATGACTTCTGAATGGAGCTGTCCTTATGAAGGATACAGCTTGTGAATCTTCCTCAATTCTACCAAGAACTTTTCTAGAAGTCGAATGACCAGGGAATGTAGCATCGGTAGACTTTTGTGCAATGAGGCTCCATATAACCTGTCTTTGCCTAACGTATTCTCTGCCCTCACCTCCCCATAGTGTCACATATCACTGACCTCTTAGGATGAAAGACAGCTTGGCAAAGGGAGGTGAATTTCCATAGCATGAAGGCTTTCCTAGTGCCTGATACTTTCCCTGTCTCTCCACCTCCCCCTTCCATGCAGGCCATGTAACTATGATGGGGGAGAATGGGAACCTAGGCTGAAACTCTCTTTGTAGCTTGCTTCTAGGGCATACTTTCTCTAGAAAGGTTCCCCTCTTGGCTATTGAGAAACAGTTGCCTCTTTGTCTCTGGCCTTCGGGCTTGAACATGAACTAGGATGATCACTGTGAACATCAAGCTATGGAAACTTTCCCAAAATGTTTGCACAGCACCCTGGGGCTGCTCTTGGAAATACATTGGGATATTCTTGCTTAGCGGATACGCGAACAGTACAGAATCTCTACCGCTGCCCAGGAGAAAACTGAACCTGCCATAGAGCAATGACAAGGAACTGCATCCTCAGCGCAGAGACCAGAAAATGGAAGAGGTGTTTGGAAGCTGCTGGTCTCCAGGTGAACTGAGTCACAGAGAACGTGGTAGAGGCACTACTGGGGTGATTCACAGCCAGCGCACTTGGATTCATGGAAGATCTACAAACTTTCATTCAGCCTGAGTGAATCAAACAGCCCATGGTCAGGTTGCTCTGGCATGCAGTGGTGGAAGGCTGGACTGACACATCCTCCTTTTGTGGGGTACTGGTCTTTTAGAATATGCTGGTGTTCTAGGATTTGCATTCTGGTCTGTAACTTGGAGAACTGGTTTCTTCCTTGGCTAGAGCCAGACAAGGCCCATGTGCCCACTGCCCTCTGTGGCACATTGTCACCTGTGAGTGGGTGTGAGTATGTGTGTGAACTTCAAGGAGAGAGAAAAACACCTGCTTCCTAGGCCTCACTGAAGAGACCTTTGGAAGTCACATTTAATAAGAACTCTAAAGCCTCAAATGGTGTTCCTAGTTAGATCAGATAGTATCTCCCAGCCCAATATAAAAATATTCTTACCTAAAGCTGCCAGAATCACCATAATGATTAAATTCTCTAACAGGGTATTTTAAACATTGTTTACATATGAAATGTGCATCTGCTGCGAACTCTACTGTCCAATATGAGGTGCATTTAAATTGGAACTGCAGTGATGGAAATGTCTTTGGAGGGGCCTTTTCATCACTTTATTATCCCAATGAGAAAGGCATTGGGTGGTATGGCAACCTCATTTGGGGCCTAGAGTTCTTGCCAACTGTTGGTGGAATGCAGGCTGCAGATGGTGATGTCATGGCACCCGGTGACTTCTTTCCTCAGGGGAAGTATGAAGGACCAAGTTTGAGCATCTTGAATTTTGCAACTAGACCAAGGGCACACTGGTTTGTGTCTGTGTAGAGGGACAGCTAGCTCTGTTTATGGTACATCCATGGAGCATCGTGTGTGTGTGTGTGTGTGTGTGTGTGTGTGTGTACAGTTATGAGTCTTGAACAGTACATGTCAGACGCGACCTTCTCATGTAGGTAGCGTTTTATCCCATGCCCTGTATTCCCTGCTTCTCATGCAAGGTGTAGAGCTTCTTGCTCTGATACCTCCTTTTAGGCACTTTGGTCATGCTAGCCCAGGTTTTGGTCTGTGATAAAACAGAGAAATGTTTACAACATCTAGAGCAATATCCAAGCATACCTCATCTCTGACCTTCCATGTTTCCCAGCCTCCTTCCCTCATTTCCTTCTCCATAAGCCTCATCCACCTTACCAGGTTGGCATCACAGATGTCACTTCCATTTAATGTCTTCCTTTGCTCCAGTCATGGAGTGCGCTGATGACTGCCTCTGGACTCGAGGCAAGCCCAGGCAGCCCGATGCAGTGCTGTGGCTCTTCATCTTGGAGTGATCTTTTGGTCCTATTGAAGTGTTCACCTATTTGGGGCCTGGTGTATGGCTTGCTGTTGTCCCTATGATCTAGGTAGAACACAGTCATTGACAACTATTGACAACTAATAGCCCAACTATTACACCTGTGTGGTAAGCAGAGCATGATCATCTGAGGCAGTATTCCTTATTAAAATTGAGCGTGCATAGGGTTCACCTTGAAAGCCCCTTACTAATGCTAATTCCCAGGTTCCACACCCAGAGATGCTGAGCCTATAGACTTAGGGAGAGATGCAGAAAGTGGCATTAAAAAAAAAAAAAAAAAAAGCTCATGGATTTTTAATAGCCTTCAGGTATTGAACAAAAGTATCCTAAGACAGGGGATCTAACCTTGCTGCTCATTAAGCTTACCTGGGGGGCATTGAAAACCCAACTGTTCAGTTCTCACCCCAGAACAGGTCAGTGGAAGCCAGGTGGTAGTGGTTTTCAGGGCTCCACTGGTGGTTCCAATGTGCAGATGTGGTTAGGAAGCATCAACCTAAAGATTGAGAGAGAACACGCCTGAAGATAAAACACGACTGTGGGACCAGAACACAACAGTCCACCCAGATGCAAAAAGCACAATAGCTAGGACACCTTGTTCACTCTGCAGTTGGACTCTTGGGATAGCTGCTCTAAGCTTCTCAGTCTGCCTTGCTCCTTTGAGATGATGTTTGGGCCCAAGCTACATGCACTGGTTGGCAGCAGATATGCCAGGATAGGGAGGATAAGGGACAGTTGGTTGACCGTTGCCTTGCCATGTGCTCCCTACTTTGTTCTCAGCTCTTCCGCTGGCTTCCCTCCCTGTTTGTTTTCATGTACTCTTGTGTTTGGCCATTTTGTGTCAGGCTGTGCCTCTGTACCCTAGGGCATGCAATGGGGTATTGGGAATGCAGGTAGTGAGTGAAATGTAGTCTTGGTAGTGATAATCATAGCAACATAACAGCCTCCAAATTTCTCAGTGGAGGGTGTCCCCTCCTCAGGAGTATCATATCTGGAAGGCTTTTCCAAGACCATGATGGAGTTTGGTCCCTGCTCTAAGCCCTCACCATTTCCTTTTAGGTCCCATGTTGGATGGGCGGCTAGGAAGCTGCTAGTTGGTTTTATTCTCTGGTGCTTTCCCCAGAACTTGCTGCTCTGATAAACCAAAGCTGTGAAAAGGTTAGTGTTCTGCCCGGGTGCTTTTCCTGGACAGGGCTTCTGTGTCCTGGTGCCCTAGGCCCTGGACAACAGAGAGGCTAGCTCTGCTGTAAGGGGAAGGCATGAGCCTTCTGTGCTGAGAGCCGGGGGAGGGTGGGCATGGGGAAGCCTGAACAGGAGGGAGGGGAGTAGGAGAGCCTAGTTGTCTGCATGGCTGTTGCTCCTCCATGCCACAGAAGGAAAGGTGAAGGGGGGCACATTCACAGGCAGGATGGTCTCCTAGCAAGAGCAGTGCCCAGAACTCTGACCCTGTCTCTGCCCACTTCCGTGCTCTGCAGAGGAACTGTGGTTTCCTGACCTCTCCTTCAATCTGCCAAGCATTACTCCTCTTGAAATCTGCACTCCTCCTGTTAAAACGGAAGAGGTGGCGCCATCACACATGGCACTGACAGCCTGTGCCATCATGTCACTTGGCATGAGACTGAAGAAGAAGAAGAAGAAGCAAAGAGATGGTGTCCTGTCCCTGTGGCCTCTCAAGGACTCTACAAGATGCTGTGGGCCACAGGCCTTCTGAAGTTTGGGGTCTGGGCCCTCTGAATAAACTGTCTCTTTCTTGATTCTTAATCTCTTTCAGTCCCATGCTCCTCCCCTCTGACAGGTGCGGAAAAGGTGAATGGGTTCCGTGTGTGCCGACCACGGCAGCCTTAGCAGAGTCACTCATGGAGCAAAACAGATTTGTAGCAGCTCATCTGCCATATAACCCGCTTGGCTGGAGTCCTCATTGAGTTGTTTCATTACCATGTAAAGTGGAATAATGTCATTCACCTTTACTATACACAGGCTGTGAGAACATAATAAACAAAACCTGAACAAGCTGCCCTTCGCTCTCTGCCCACATTTCTGGCTGGCTGACTCTTTATGAGGAAACTCTTCACAGAACACGTGGACTCCCCCAGGAGGAGCATGTGGCCTCACCCTGAAATGGCTGGCACGGGGCTGGCCACCAGGATGAGCAGGGGTGTGGGTGGACAGGGTTGAGAATGGTCTGGGGCCAGTGTGGGGGTGGTTATGAGAGTGGCTTTGAAACTGTAAAGTGTTATACAAATGCCAGGTGGTATTTTTATTTGTGCCACCTACGGCTGAAAAATGCAGGGAGAGAAAAGGCTGGTGATGGTTTGTAAGTTTGTTCAGCTGGGGCCATCTGAAAACGCAGTGGGTTGGTCTTGCTTATGGTTACAGCTCACTTTATGCAGTCGGTGAATGGTGGTGGATTAGTCATCAAATCTTTGTCCCTGGTGCTCAGGTCCTGCTGAGGAGATAGGAGACCAAGTTGCTGAATCTGCTGGCCAAAGCTTATTCGTCAGGTGGGAGTGAAAAGATGGAGATACAAGAAACTTTAATCATTCGAGTAATTAAAAAGGCTCCAGAGATGGCCTGACTTTAGTGGAAAGCTGACTTTTCTTCAAAGGTGAAACCTCTGGGTTAAATGAAAAAGGGTTTTATTACGTGAATGATCCTCCTCAAATTCTAGTTTCCTGTATCAGGAATGGTGGCAGGCAGGGCTGCTGCAGACTGGACCCCACCATGGGGAAAGGATGTGGCTGGCTTCTCTTTCTCCAGCTTTGCTTTTCTGCTCCTACCATATTGCCTCCTGAGGTTTCTGTCCCCGTCCCTAAGAGAGAGTGGAGGGGGCAGAGAGGTAAAGGAGCAGAGGGTTGGTCGTATCTAGTGTGGATGCCACCTGGGACAGACTGTGGGCTCGAAGCCTGGGAGAACTTGGATGAGCCCTTTCTGTTTCATTGGTAACCCTGTATCTCAGGAGACACCCTTACAGCACCCCCAATGAGAGTGACCCCCACTCTGGCTGTGCCTGCTCCTTCCTAGACTATGTAGTCCCTGTGGTTTGGTGGTCCCTGCAATCTGCCCTCTTCAGCAGGTCCTGGGATGACCCTGAGTTGGTCTTCTCTCAGGAGGCCCACAGCTGGCTCACTGGGAGTTCTTAGTCCTGACAAGGCAGTGGTTTGCTTTGTTTGGTAGCCAGGGTTGCCAAGCAGCCCACTGCTTATGTCGTTGATTTTCCCGGCTGAAATTAGATGGTTCTCAGGCATTTGGGGCACCAGCATGTGCTTCACTGGGAATGAGGTGAGAGTCAGGCATCCTCTCTTCCTCGTCTTCTTCCTCCTCTTCTTCCCCTCCTCCTTGTCCTCTCTTCCTTCTTTTCCTCCTCTTCTTCCTCCTTTTGGGAATGGTGTGAGATGGGATTCACAGTCTGAACAGCTTTCCCACAGAGCTCTATAAACTCTCTCCTATCTCTGGTCTTTCTCTGTTGGAAAGGTTTTCAGGGCCTTCTCACTGGCTTTCCACTCCGTTCCTGGAACCAGTGTTTGGTCTGGAACTGGTTTACTACCCCTAAACTCTGACAGATAGCTCTTGCACGTGTAAGACATGGAGGGCTACACCTGACCTTTCCTAACACACAGTACCCATGGGAAAAACAAGTCTTACATCAAATAAGTAAGAGCCATTGCCAGAGGCAAAAGAGGTCACTGAGGTAACCCACTCCTATGGGAAGCCTTTTTAGCTGGGTCTGCCTTTGCAACAGAGCTGCTATAATAAATTACCACAGACTAGGTAGTTTACGAACAACAGAATTTCTGTTGTGCCACCTACTACTTGACATGGTGAAGTTCTAGGCCCTACTTCTGAGTTGTAATAGTAGAAAGAGATCAAGTTAGTTCCCTGCTCTTTGTTTATAAAAAGATACAAATTCTATTCACAAAGGTGCTACGTGTCCATGTGTCACCCTGCTAGCATAGAGGGGAATCTAAGCCCATCCCTCAGTGAATGCACAGTCACAGTGAATGCATGTCCAGCTGCAGGAACAGGTAAACCACAGCCTGAGACATTTCCTTTGGTAGGGTCACATCAGCTCTTCCGGCAGTTTGAATTCTGACCCTAAACTGTTTGGGTTGGAATCCCAGCTTTAGCGCTTGCAAGGTGTGTGAGCCTGGAGAAGTCACTTCGCTGTGGCTCCATGTTCTCATTTGTAAAACTGAAAAAATAACAGAGTAAGTGTTTGGGGCTGCTATGAACAGTAAGTAGGTTAGCATGGGACTAGTGTGGCATGCAGTGGACACACAGTGTCTCTCAATGGAGTCTTCTCTCAAACTGAATCTCCAGAAATCCCAAACCCACACATTCCTCTTTTTGTAGCTCAGTTACTTCTTGATTGAGTATTAAAGAAAACCATGGACCAGCGAGATGCCTCAGTAGATAAAGACACTTGCTGTGCAAGCCTGGTGACCTGAGTTCAATTCCCAGAATCCACTTCAGGGTGGAAGGAGAGAACCAGTTCCACAAGGCTGTTCTTTGACTGACCTCCACGTGCACACTGTGGTACCTGTGCCCTACCCCATGCATTCTCACTCACCCAATAGTAATACATTTTTCAAAATACAGAAATCAAGGGGATGCCAATGATATTAGAAAATGAATGTGGTATCCCTTCCTTGCTAAACTCTAAACTCCCTGAAGGCAGGGGCTATGCCTTCCTCATTCCCTGCCCTAGTCCCTAAATATTTACTGAAAGAATATTGAATCTACAAGTGTTTGGGGAGACACCTTATAGCTTAGACACTGCGTAGTTGGAGGTAGAGACAAGAAATCTAAAACCTGGGCCCTCAATGAGCTTCCTTAACTCTTACTACTTTACAAACACTGGCCCCTTTCTACTTTACAAACACTGGCCCCTCCCAAATGAACATAGGTGACTGCATATGTACACACAGGAAAAAGAAAAGGAAACACTTGGGAATCAGGAGCCTAGTTGAGTGATTTAGAGTCTCTAGCTAGATTCTTGAGACAAATCTATGAAGTGGTGCATTAGTTTGTGGGGCTGTCAGAACAAAATACTAAGACAATAGAACTTTACTGTCTCAGTTCTGGAGTTATATGTTCAAGATCCAGGTGCTAGTGGGGCTGATTTTCTCTGAGGCTTCTCTGCTGAGCTCACAGATGGCCACTTGCTTACTGCTGTGGGAAGGCACATCCCTGGGGTGCAGGCTTTTGTCGTGATCACACCCCTTCAGGTGCTAATATCAGCTTTGTGGGCACTCACAGGGGGTTAGGCTCTCTCCAGGGGCAGCTGGTGGGAAAGCACAAGGGATTAGGATCCTGACATGGCTAGAGACTGAATGCTGACCCTGTATAGGGCCCTGGGGAACGCTCTTGACTTTCAAGTGCTGCCTTTTAGTTTTTCTGCTTGTAAGTATGCAGCCACCTCCATTCTTTGGTAGGTGCCAATGCTTGTGAAGTAGAGAAGTCCTCAGAAGCGCTAAGGAACTCCTGGGGGCTCTTGTTCTTGTGAGGACACTAGTCGTATTGGATTAAAGCTTTGCCCTAATTTTATCACTTTAACTTCACCAGTTCTTTCAAAGTCCTATTCCCAAATTCTGAGGTACTAGGGGTAAGGCTTCAAGAGTACAAAGCAATTCAGCCTGTAACAGGTAGATACTTTTACTCCCAAGTACAGAAGAGGAACCAGAAGCACAGAGCTTAACTGAAATCTCCAAGATCACACAGGGTGGAGCTGGCAGAACTGGCTTTAGAATCCCAGCACCATAAATCCAGAGCCAACATCCTAATGTCTACTGTGCTGAGGACAGAAGGTTCTATAGGGGATGGGGTGGGGTAGAGGTGGTTCAGGTACATAGATATTGGGGGCGGGGGACTGGGGTGATAGAGTTGAGCTGCTCATTGGATGGGAAAGGTGTAGGCCAGCTAGAGGTGAGGGTAGGCATAGAAATGGGGGTCACTTTTCTGTCTTTTGCTCACTCAGAAGTTTGGCCTCCCGGGGAAGCTGCCAGAAAAATGACTATAGTTGAAAGTCTTGCTGCAAAGCCTACAGTTGGATTGGCCAATTATGTGGCAAGCTGTTTCCTGTCAATGAGTGCAAATGCAGTCACTGGGTTTGATCTGTGTTGTTTTGCCTTTTGTACTGTCTCCACTAGGTCAATCCGTTTGTGTCTCCCACAGCACAGCCAGGACACATCATTGTAGGGAGGCTGAGTCAGTCCTGCCCACAACCGGGATAAGTGTGGTTCCATCTCCCTTGTCTACTGTGGGAAGGCATATCCCTTGTGTGCAGCCTTCAGTCGTGTTCCCATCCCTCAGGCACTGATATCAGCCTGTGGGTATGCTCAAAGGCCAGGTTCTTTCCATAAGCAGCTGGTGAGATGGCATAGGGGCCTGGGATCCAGACAGACCAGAGACTGAATGCTGACATTGTCTAGGACTGGGAGAAGGTTATTAGCCTCTCCTGGCCTCACTTTTCTTATTGACAAAAGGGGGCCAATATATTTCCAGGCAGGGTATCTACAAGGATTAGAGATAATTTGTTCGAAGAACTTGGAGCAGGATCTGGTTTGTGGAGGTGGCTTAAAAATTTGGCTGTCACTGTTGGAGGTCCTGGGCCTGGGGTGCAGACATCTTAATACTTTCTGGGGATCAGAGCCTCTCCTGGGGAAGTTGGCACTTGGTCAACTGAGGTGAGTGAATATAAGCTGTACCTGCAGGAAAACAGGACCTCAAAGCTAGCATCAAGACCCTTTCATTGAACAGAGTGGTCTGCACCAGATAGGGCTGTACTCTCCAGTTAGGTATGCTAGGGATCGTTCACTTGACACGTCTCTAATGTGCCACCCAAAATGCAAACAGATTAACTGGATGTTTGAGTTGGCAGAGTTAAAAAAACAGCATCCTTGCTTCAAATCAACTGATCAGGCACTTACAGCATGCTCTCAACGTGGCAGGAACAGAGCTATACTTTTGACTTGTAGATGCTGGGGAAGCACAAGTGGATGTTCACACTCTTGGAGCTCAGTGTGTAAACTGCTCCAGAATGAATTTAGAATGGAGCTGCCTAGACCACACAATAGCTCTGTGTAGGCTTGCTGGGATGTGAAAGGAAATGATTTCAGCACATTCTAAAAATGAATATGTTGGGGGGGATTTCCAGTAAGTGCATTGTCAGCCCAGTTGTAACCAGTAAGCAAGGATGATTTAAACCCGCCAAGGCTTCCAGTAGTGATTGATAACACCCCCAGGAAGAGTTGCAAGGAAGGGGTGAGGGGTTGGAAAGTGTGCTTCTCCAGTGTAGCTCTTGGGAGTTTGTGCATCATAATCACATTCAGATCCCAGCAGCTACAGAGATGGTGGCATGCTGTATCACACATCAGGGCAGAGAGTGGATCCCTGGGGAGGTGACTATGAGCAATTACTCACCAGTCACCTCACTCTGACTGTGGTCATAGCCTGGACCAAAAGGAGGCAGGCTTAGAGAGGACCCAATCCTGTGGTGATCAGGGGCAATTAACCTTGAATAGCTGACTCTGGGGTTGCCAAGGGGTTGCTAAGATAAAGCAACCGAAGAGAAGAGGGGGTTGTATGGGTGTGAGAGACCCTTGTCTCACTGCCAAGTGGCTTTTTGCAGGAGGCTTGTTTCCTACAGGAAGAAGCATTCTCACAGAGACAAGCTCATTCTCTTGAGGGAGCAGCTGATGGGTGGCCACTAGGCTCACTGGCCCAGGCTCATCCACTTTTGAGCAGGAGTTGGAAGTATAGCTACAAAAATAAAGGAGACAGAAGCCGCACTGCGGCATGTTCAGGGCCTCCTGCCTGGGCCATTAGCTTCTTGAGGAAAGTCCTGTGCTAGCTAGTCTCACGTAAGGTTCCCTGCTTCCCCCGAGCTCCCTCACCATCCTGACAACTGGCCATCCTGGACTGGCCTTTTGTTTTGTTTTTTGAGACAGGGTCTCACTATGTAGTCCTGGCTGGTCTAGAACTCTCCATGTAGACCAGGCTGGCCTCAAACTCACAAAGATCTGCCTTCCTCTGCCTCCTAAGTGAGTGCTGGGTTTAAAGGCATGAGCCACCACACTGGGCTCTGCACTGGCCTTGTTGTCTCACAAGTACCTGCCCCATTTCTGTTCTCTGCAGTATCTGTCCCAGGGCCAGGATGATGAGTAGCAGCCTAGACAGAAGCCAGTGAAGCCTGGCCACTTGGGAGGGATTGTGGGGCTTTAGATTACTCTCCTTGCCTCTCTACTAGGATACAAGAAGTCTACCTCACAGCTGTGGACCTGTTGGGTATCTGTGCTTGTTTGTGTGTGTGTTTTGGGGTTGGCTGGGGGAACCGGAAGATGCTCTCTAAAGCTATAGGAGAGATTGCACACATCTCCCACCAATCAAGAAAGGGAGGAAATAGGTTAAAGGTCTGGAAATAACACTCTGTAACCCCTGAGTGGAGAAGTAAATGGAGGAGGGGCATGTTTAGCTCCTGAAGCAGGGACCCCTGCTATTCAGGAAACTGACTACAAACTGGTATTCTAGAACCATCTTGTTTAATCTTCACTGCAGCAATGTTGTCATCACCATATGACAGAAAAGGCAAATGGGGCTCTGGAGGGTTAACCAGTTCTCCAGGTGAGTGGCAGGTGGGATTGCAGACTACTGTGTCTGCTGTAGCTGGTACCCAGGCTCCTGTCAGGCTTTGCCTATGCCTTCCTGAAGAAGAGACTGTAGGCCTCCCTAACACACCTCTTCTGGGAGTGAGCCAAACACTCATTGAAGAACTTTCCAGCTGTTGTTCTCTATCTTTACCTGGAGTCTGAAGTGTCAGGGGACAGGAGTAGGCAGTCCTGCTGCCTAGGACCCTGGTGTTACAGAGTTCGGGACCCCTGAGAAAGACCACTCAGACTCAAAAAGTTCTGAATCAGTCAGGTTTACAGCTGAAGGGCAGTGGGACACTTGGCTGACTGGCAGTCACATGACTAAGAGAAGGCCGCTTTAGAGAAAGTAAAGAAATACAAGATGCTAGGGGCAGCCCAAAGCCTTAAAGAAAACATTTAGAAAAGGGATACAGAGAAGAAAAGACTCACAGACTACATGACTATGGTTGTTTCAAAAGTTCTGCGCTAGGCGGCAGGATTCCAGGCAGGAAAAGTTCGCTATCTCATTAACACACCCATCTATTTAGCATAACATAAGGTGAACCCATCTTCCTAGGGGTGGTTCTATGACCAGATGATTGACCAGTTAAACTTACACAAAATGGAGGCGCTCAGGATAGTACACTGGCGGGTCACATGATTCTGATCCAAGTGCTCATCATAGTGCCATGTGACACTGGGCACCCCTTCCTGCACAAAGATGAGGTCCCTCACTCTACTTGTGGGGCCCCAGTACTAGATGGCTTTCCAAGCTGAAGCTTATCCAGCCTCCTCTAATCTCCTTTGAACCTCCAGAAAATTCTCCTGGAAGACGTGGCCTGAGAGAGCAAGTCATTGGCCTTGGGAGAGAGTGGGGCTCCTGTCAGCCTCAGGGGCCCTCTTGGAAGGGGCTTTACAGGTTCTGGAGAGACTGTCTATAGATCTGGGAAGCCTGTGAGCCACAGGGCAGCAACAGCTGGTACGCCCAGGGCATATTTGCCTGGTAATTCTAATTTTTATTTGAATGCCCATCTGCCCTATCCCTGACATCACACTGCAGCTGTGGTCTTGTTTTCCCTTCCTGTTGCATGTGCCTGTGGCGTGGTCTTGCACTCACAGGGAGTTAAATGGCTCTGTGGGTGGCCTCACCCTGTTTAGTGGTGCACAGGATGGGGGTGGGGCAGGTGGGTGTGATGGGCAAAGCAGGAGCAACCAGGGAGGCTCTGCTCTGGATCAAGTACCCTGGGGGAGGAGTAGCTGCCAGGAAAGGGTGAGAGCCCATCATTTGGTGCAGAAGAGGGAAGGGTCTCTGCAAACAGGCTGCTCCTGAAGCTGGGAAAGTGTTGCTCTGTAGCAAAGCACTCGGCCCTGGGAATTTAAAAAAGACTCATGATTTTTCATCCAGGACCCAGGCAGGGCATCCTTCAAAGCTCCTCTGTGCTTCCAGGCCCAGAAGAGGCCAAGGCACATTGGAACAGGTATAGAAAGTACTCAGCACTGCCAGCAAATGCAAGCTCTTCTTTCAAGATAAAGCCTGAAATATGACTGTTTCCTCATTATTGCCCCTTGGTTCTCTGTCACCTGCCTTTCCTCATCTCTGTTCTCCTCAGCAATCCTGAATTCACATCTCAATTCTGGCTACTTAGTTGCTGTGTAATCTTGAATAGTTTCATGCATCTCTCTGAGTCTCCATTTCTTCTTCTGTTAAGTGGACCTAGTAAGCCCAGAAATATTCTAGTTACACGTATATCACCAAATACGCAGGGCTGTTCTCAGCAGCACAGGTGGTAAACAAGAGACTGGACAGTTTCACAGGGCCACTGTAAGAAGAAGGAATAAACAGACAAGAAGATCACACAGCTATAAACATGGACTCCAACGGCACTCCGTGTACCCTGAATGAGCTTTAGGAAAATAACGTGTGAAAAAGGAAAAAGACCTTTTCTTAAAATTTAAATCCAATGAAACAATATATTTTAAGCTCTCTGTTTATGTTCAATAAACCTAAACAGAGCAAGAAAAGCTGGGCGTGGTGGCACACGCCTGTGTTCGAGCACTTAGGAGGCAGAGGCAGGTGAATCTCTGTGAGTTCAAGGCCAGCCTGGTCTACATAGGGAGTGCCAGGCCAGCTGGGGCTACAGGGAGACCCTGTTTCAAAAAGCCCCCCCCCAAAAAAAGAGAGAGAGAGAGAGAGAGAGAGAGAGAGAGCAAGAAAATGATAGGGGGGCAGTTTGGCAGGGTTGAGAGGGAGCGTGGGAGTAGATATCTGTGGTTGCTCTTGATGCTGTTTCTTCGGTTGGGTGTAGGTTCAAGCCTGCTTAGCACATCACTAAAACCAGTGACTGAAAGAACTAAGAAATAATGAAAACTCAAACATGGACTAGTAAGGGCAGTATAAAATGAACCAAAGGTTGTTAAAGATGAATTGAATTGTATGCACTATAGTCTGTTACCAAATATGACTCTAGTGATTTCAGGATCTCATTACACAAGAAAGTATGCATCCCATACTCACAAGGCACCATTATTGCCCAGTAGGTATTCCAGAAATTGCTGTCCCTGTCAGCAGGGACTTTGTCTTGGTCCCCACTGAGGCAGGAGAGGAGGGTAGAGAGTAAAGTCTGGAAGACTTTGTACATTAAAAGAAAGAACAGTCGGTGAAGAGGATGGCTGGGTACTCCTGGGACTGAGGTCCACTAGGACAGGCTGGAGGTGCTGGCACAGCAGACTGTCTGAAGGCAACCTGACTCACAGATGCACACCCCTGGGTGAAGATCTAAGGCACTAGTGAGATGTGCAGTATATGAAGTTGTATGTAGAACTATATGTAACAGACAGAGCACACATGAGAAACAATGCTATGCAAATGACTCAGGGACCGGAAGCCCTGTTCTTTGTGCCGCGGGTGCTGTTGGAGCTCCAAACCTGTCTACTCTGGCAGCTGCTTCCCTTGGAAATATGTCTTTTTCTAATAAACTGCCCCTGCTTCTGATACCATCCATGGTCTCTGTTCAATTTCTTGTTCTGGGACCCAAAAACCTGGAACCCCTCGGAGGTGCCTACTGAACCCTGATATCTGCTGAATCACCATGAAACTTTGGATTCTTAGTGCTTTGATTATTCAGCACAGACTCCTAAGTCACTCACTTCCTTCTGTTCCCTCCCTTTCTTGTTCCTCTTCCTCCTCCCTAGAGCAAGCAAAGCTTCCTTTCCCTATGTCACAGGGTACAGCAGTTTACAGAGGCTTTGAGACATTAAGTGTCCTCTGTTGAATGACCTTTTTCTTACTCACCCTGCAGTCCATCAGGGGATGGAAAGAACAGCACACAATTCTTGAGCCTGGAGAGTTTTGAGTCCTTCTGGAGGCCTGCTCACAGGGGCCCACACTGTTGTGCAGAAGGGAGAAGGACTGCTATGAGCTGTGGGGTAGAGGGTGGGTGGGCGATGGAGTCGGGGCCTGAGGAACACCTGGAAGGTATCTGTGGTCTAATGGAAAAAGACCTTAGGCTTGGGACTGGAAAGTTGGATATTAGTTATTTCTCTTATGACTATGACTAAAATAGGTACAAACATTTATTTTGGCTCATGGTTTCAGGCAGTCATAACAGGAAAGGGTTGGTGGGTGAGACTCTGCTCCTGATGGCATGGGGTGTGAGGCAGTGGATGTTCATGAGGCAATGGGGCAAGAAGCAGAGAGCAGTTGTGATGAGGCAGTCAGCCAGGAATTTTCAAATGCCCATTCTTGGTGACCTACATTCACCAGCTAGGCCCCTCCTCTTAAAGGCTCCATAGCTCTCCAAATAGCACAGCCAGCTGGGGAACAAGTGATCAAAACACAACCCCATGGAGAGCATTCGAAATACAAACCATAACACCTAGGTTAAGAAACTTGACCTTCAGCCAGGCAGTGGTACAAGCCTTTAGTCCCAGCACTCGGGAGCTCGGGAGGCCGTGTCTCAAAAAGTCTCAAAAAGATTTAAAAAAAAATAATTTTTAAGCGTCCATATGTATAACTAAAGGCTACATAACAAGAAACAATGCCAGACAGGAGATACCTTCCTCTGAGTTATTGGTCAAGGTGGCACAAGAGATTCCCAGACAGTAACCCAGCATAGAATTGGGAAAATGAACAGCAGACCCCAATCTTATCTAAAGGAATATTGACAACTAATTGCTGCTAGATGAGGAACAGCTGATCTTCCTAAAAAAAGGCTCTCTAGATAGGTTGACTAGATTCAGCAGACAGACAAGCACTGGGGAATGGCTGGGGGTGTCAATGACACAGAGGACAGTAAACAGGGATAAAAGAGTATGCGGGCTCCAGTATGTGGGAGGGGGGAGGCTATGGGAGGGTGCCATTTGGGAAGTGGGTATATAGATGAATAAGATTGTATGGGATGTTCTGTATGATATACACACAGAAAAATCAACAAATTAAAAAAAGACATATTTGAGGAGGAAGCATAAAAATTTACTTCATGTTAAATAGTAGAGGTGATAAACATTACCAGTGAAATCTACCTGATGACTTTATATCCATACTCAGGTACTAAGGATCTGAGTGTAACAGACTGTGACTAGTAATCATCAGATAAACAGAGATTAAAGACACATGTGCAAACATCTAAGTGTTAGTAGCATTAAAAATGTTGGAAACAGCATATTTTAAAATGAAATGGAGATCTTCTTTAAAGGGTAAAAACTCATTCAGTTTTATATTGTATAACTGTATTAATTCAACTGTGAAACTAAAAATTTATAGCCACTTTTGAAAGAGATGTATCCTTGCTCTGGAGTGTGTTACTGAATATGTTAAAGCTGTAATGAAATGCTTCTTCTAATCATGTGGTTATTAAATTTAAAAAAAATTAAAAAAATGATTCTTCAAAGCATAAAAATTTGTTCCTTAATAATTAGTAGATGTGAAAAACATTACCATTGGAATCTACCTGATGACTTTATATCCATGCTCATGGTGGTAAGGATCTCAGAAAGTAACCGATTGTGACTAGTAATAATCAGATATATAGAGATTAGAAATGTATGTGCAAACATCTTAGTGTTAATTGCATTAAAAATGAATTTTTCTGCAAGAAACTGTGTATTTTAATAATGAAATGGAAGTCTTTTTTTAAAGGTTAAAACCTCATTCAATGTTATGTCTTATAGGGTTTATACTGAGTACAATATTGTATAACTGTAATAATTCAACTGTAAACCTAAAAATTTACAGCCAGTTTTGAAAGAGATGCATCTTAGCTCTGGAAATTGTTATTGAATATGTCAATGCTGTTGTAATGAAATGCTTCTTCTAATTATGTGGTTATTAAATAAATAATTTTTAAAAAAAGAATCTTGACCTTTCCAGCCATTCATGGGCTAAATGTGGGCAAGGTAGCCTTGCTGAACCCTGCCTTTTGCATCTGTATACTGTAACTTGGAATATAAATAACACACACACACACACACACACAGAGAGAGAGAGAGAGAGAGAGAG
>NW_008342414.1:196398-207455 GCF_000622305.1 Nannospalax galili
CTGACACAAGGACAACCAACGTACAGAGTAGACTTCACAAAAGATTTGCTATAAGAAAATGTCATAAAGAAACTCATAATTATGCAGGTTCATTAAAACTTTTTTTTAAAGGCTAGCAAGATAGCTCATTGGGTGAAGGTGCTTGCTGTCAAGCCTGATGACATGAGTTTGATCCCTGGGACCCACTTGGTGGAAGGAGAAAACTGACATTGCAATTTGGCCTCAGACCTCCGTATGAGCATGCACATAAAATAAGGCAATTAAAAAAAAGTTTGCCAACTCTGAATCTTATTTCCTCCCCAGAGCTTGTGTTCCTCTCTTTGAGAATGATGCATTTCAGCCAAGAGGGGGAATGGCTTACTCTAGATTTGGAGGAAAAAAAAGCCACAAAAACTCAGCATTTTGAGCTTTAACACTGATAAATCAGGGGGATAGAAAGGTGATAATTGCCATGGGGCAGGAAGAAGTTCCTTGATTCCCACCCATGTTCTCCAAGCCCCATACAGATATGACAAATCTCATGTATTGGGTCTCTTTTCTCAACCTGTGTGTTAGGTGGAGCTATGGGAAAGAGATAAGAAAGCAGGCCTAAAAGGGAAAAGGAGTCAGTGCAGAGCAGTTCTGGGGACTCTAATGGATGGAAGTTAGGGGAAAGATTTGGTAATTGTGTAACTCATAGGCCTTTAGAAAATTATTAGGCTTCCAGTTCCATTCATTTACCTGTGAATTTCATCATTTCATTCAAAACAGCTGAATAGTATTCCACTGTATAAATGTACTATATTTTCATTACCCATTCATCCATTGATGGACATCTAAGTTGTTTTCATTTGCTGGCTACTGTGACTAGAGCAGCAATGAACATAGATGAGCAAGTATCCCTATAGTAGGATGTAGAGTCCACTGACTATATGCCCAAGGGTGGTATGGCTGGATCATGTGGTAGATGTATTTCTAGCTTTCTGAGGACTCTCCACACTGATTTCCAAAGTGGCTGCACCAGTGGCTGGTGGGCTGACTCCCACCAGCAGAGTTCCCCTTTCCCCACATCCTCACCAGCATTTGTCATTGTTGTATTTGGGTCTTAGCCATTCTGACTGGGGTAAGATGAAATATTAAAGTAGTTCTAATTTGCATTTTCTTGATGGCTAAAGACATTGAACATTCTAAAAAAATATTTCTCAGCTATTTGCATTTCATCATTTAAAAACACCCTGTTTAGTTCCTTGCCCCAATTTATTTAATTTATTATTTTCAATTAAATTTTTGCAAATTTCATATAACATATTTTGATTGTATTTATAGCCCCTCCTCTATCTGTACCCCTTTCATAGCCCCCCCTCCAGATTTCATGTACTTTATCATATATATTAAGGCTTATCAAGTAAAATTTGTGTTCTTAAAGTATCCTTTGGTATGTGCCCATCCACTGGAGCTTAGTTAACCAATCTAGTGTTAGTGCCTTAAAGAAAACTGACTCTTCCAACAGTTATTGGTTGGCAATAGTTCTTTAATTAAGGGGCTTCTTAGTCACATCCCCATGTCTATGCTGGGATTTTCTCTGGCTTGAGCTTTCATGGAACCTGTGCATGCTGTTACCATTGGTGAGTTCATATGAGTAACTTCCCAGCTGTCTGAAGCACTCTTTCCTTGTGCTCATCCACCATCTCTGGCTCTTACAATCTTTCTGCCCCCTCTTCCACAATAGTCCCTGAGGCTTGGGTGGCAGAGATTTGATATAGGTGTCTTATTCAGTGAAAAGCACTCTGAAGTGTCTTATTCTCTGAATTTTGGCCAGCTGTCTTGCCCCAGTTTTTAATTGGTTTTGTTGTTGTGGTTGTTTAGTTTTTTTGAGTTCTTTTTAAAAAAATACTTTAATTTTTATTTTATGTGTGTGAGTGTATTGCCTACATGTATGTGAGTGCACCCATGTTGTGTAATGCCTGCAGAGGTCAGAAGGGGGTATCAGATCCCCTGGAGTTACAAATGGTTGTTAGCCACCATGTGGGCGCTGGGAACTGAACCTGGGTCCTCTGCAAGAGCAGCCAATGCTCTTAACCATTGAACCATCTCTCCAGCTCTAGTATTTTGAGTTCTTTGTATATTCTAGATTCAGAGGTACAGCTGGCAAAGATTTTTTCCCATTCTGTAGGTCGCTTCTTCACTTGAATGATCGTGTTGTTTACTGTACAGAAACTTTTTAGTTTCATGAAGTGCCATTTGTCAATTGCTGATCTTAATGCCTGCACTATCAGGGTTCTAGTCAGAAAGTCCCCCTGCCTATAAGTTTCAATGTATTCCCTACTGTCTCTTCTATCAGATTCAAGGTATCAGGTCTTATGCTGAGGTCCTTTATCCATTTAGAGCTGAGTTTTGTGAAGAATGAGAGTTAGGGATCTAGTTTCATTCTTCTACATGTAGCTATCCAGTTTGACTGGTACCATTTTTTGAAGATGCTGCCTTTTCTCAAATGTGTATTTTTGGTCCCTTTGTCAAAAACCAGGTGGTTGTAAGTGTATGGACTTACAGCTGGCTCCTTAATTCTATTCCATCTGTCAATGTGTTGGCTTTTATGCCAGTATCACACTGCTTTTATTATGATAGCTCTGCAGTATGAGTTGAAATCAGGAATGGTGATGCCTCCAGCTCTGCAGCTAGGCATGGTGGTGCACAATTGAATCTTAGCACTTGGGAGACAGGCTGGGCTACATAACAAGTTCCAGGCCAACCTGGCCCATACTGTGAGCCCCTGTCCCACACCATAAACAAACAACAGACAGACAAACAACAACAATACTTGTTAGTCTTGGCCTGAGAAAGTTATCTCCCTTTTTCTTAAAAAGTAACTTAGTCTGGTCCATTAACACAATTTAGGTTAGTCATTTGAGACAGATGAAGCCTGGGTGAACTCTGCAGTTATTTTCAAAACAAAATAACACTGAGCACCCTTTATGTGCTGGGCATTGGGCTAAGTTTCTATATACCTAAACAAAACCTTATATATTATCCAACCATTGAATGCTTCCAAATATTAATTTTACAGCTAAGAAATAAAATTGCAGCAGCTTCGTAGGTCAGCTGGGGTGACCCAGAGATAAATAGTGAAAATGTGGGTGTAGAAACCAGAAGCAGGTGGAAGGACCTGGAGGAGGTAGGCACTGCACACTGCCACAGACAGGAAGTGTGGGTGTCCTGTCTCGGGTCACACTTGCCTGTCTCATTCAGAGATGGTGGTGTCTGTGGCTTTTGGCC
This sequence comes from Nannospalax galili, assembly GCF_000622305.1. Lineage (NCBI taxonomy): Eukaryota > Metazoa > Chordata > Mammalia > Rodentia > Spalacidae > Nannospalax > Nannospalax galili. The sequence goes on from NW_008342414.1 coordinate 199,651, forward strand.
AGGCAGCAGCTAGGAGACTTGGGGATACCCCCACCAGTACCGAACCTCCACACTGCCTATCCTGCTGTACCTTGCAGTGAGTGCAGAGGGTAAGGGGGCATGTCTGTCCACAGTCCAGCTGTGTTAGTATTTAATGAGATGGAAACCTCAGACTGAAGAGAAGCAGCTCAGTGAGATCTCAAGCATCAGTTGGAATTTGGATGAGGGGAAGCTTATAAAGGGCTCATTAAGTGCCCCCCTCTACCCAGTAATCACTCCAGAGGACAGGATTCTGTCCTATTTGAAAATCTGGCCTGTCACCCTCTTTCCATACCCTTCTGTGTGTTGAAAATTTCTGGAGGTATTTGCTTCTTTTTATGAGTACAGAAAGGCCTTTTACCTGTAGAAGCTACTTTTTTTTTTTTTTTAAAAGATGAGATGTATTAAAGCAGATTATAAATAGCAAGGGTTATATAAGTGTAAGTGATGCTTTTAGTCCTGCCTCCCATGGAGCAGCTGTGGATGAAGCTCTCTTGATCTCACTCCCCTGACTTCCTTCATGGAGTTTGATCCAGTCTGGATGCCCAGAATGGCATCTTATGCAAGATGTAGTTAACTTGAACACAGATCCTCTTCTCAGTTCATATTTAGTTCTGTTTATTTCAATTAATTTTTTTCTTACTGTGTTTACCCCATGCCCAGACACTGTGTAAAGCTGACAACACAAAGGAGAATAGTCCAAGCCAGGTTCCCGTCTGTGAGGATTATGTCGTTCAGGAGAATAGCTAAGAATGGGAATCTTTCTCATAAGTGAAATTGTCGTTACAACCACAATACATAAAATGAAGAAGGAGCAACTTCGACTAAGGTAGAGGTAGAAAACAGGAGAGGAGAGGAGGAAGTCAGGGGCCCTGTTGGGCAGACCCCATCTTTTTCCAAGGCCCTTCTGGGGTTTCTCAGAGCCCAGTTTAAAAAACAGAAATTTCCATACAGCTTACAGAAGGACACAGGAGAGTATTTCCATGCCTTGGGGATTGACAAAGAGTTCTTAGGACATAATAAGCACCAGGCATAAAGGAAATGGTCGATGTTAGATTATCATCAAAATTTAAAACTTCTGTTGACTAAGCTGGGAGTGGCGGCACACGCCTTTAGTCCCAGCACTTGGGAGGCAGAGGCAGGTGGATCTTTGTGAGTTCGAGGCCAGCCTGGTCTACATAGTGAGTTCTAGGACAGCTGGGGCTACAAGGAGACCCTGTCTCAAAAAGACAAAACAAAACAAAACAAAACCAAACAAAACTTCTGTTCACTAAATGAAAGCATTGAAGTAAATAGGGAAGTCAGATTGAGAAACGATATTTGCAGCACATACCTCTGGCAATACACTTATATCTAGAACTCTTACAACTCAATAGAAAAACAAGCAAAAAAGCAATTTAAAAAATGATCAAAAGATTTGAACATACACTTTATAAAGTAATGTACAGAAATGACCAATAAAACATATTTAAAATTTGGTTCATAATCAATCATTAGGGATATGCAGGGCAAATAGTTTGCCAACAGTTTGTTTTGTGGTGCCAGAATTTGAAACGGTTGTGCCCTGTCAGTTCTGAGGGTCTCTGTATTAGTCAGATTTTTGCTACTATAATGAAATAATCAAGGCAATTAATGCATAAAAAGAAAAGGCTGTTTTTGGCTTATGATTCTAGATAACCCAGCTCAAGACTCAACGGTTCCATTTTGGGGGCTTCTGTTGAGGGCAGTGCATCATGGAAGAAGGGTATGGTGGAAGAAAAAAAAACATATCACAAGTCAGAAAATTAAATCTAGAGACAGGGAGGCCAGAGTCCCATTCCAGCCATACCCACAGGGAACCAAGACCTAAATAGTACTATGTAAGGACCAAGCCTTTTACAACTAACCCTTCTGAGGACCTTGATCCAAACCAGAGCAACCCCTAAGTGCATTTTCTTTTGGTCTTTTTGAGACAGGGTCTCCCTGTAGTCCTAGCTGGCCTGAAACTCACTATGTAGACCAGGCTGGCCTGGAACTCGCAGAGATCTGCCTGCCTCTGCCTCCTGAGTGTTGGGAAAATATTTTCTTTATTATTTTTTGTTTATGAGTATATTGCCTGTGTGTATATAGGTGCACCCATGTCATGCCATGTTCTCAGAGGTCAGAAGAGGGTGTTGGATCCCCTGGAACTGGAGTTACAGAGAGTTGTTAGCCATCATGTGGGCGCTTGATTCAAACTTGGGTCTTCTGCAAGAACAGCCAGTGCTCTTAACCACTGAGTCATCTCTCCTGCCACCAACCCCAAGTGCATTTTCTTCTTTGGTCAAACCCTTTTACTCATACTTCTTTTCTTCCTCCAAATTATTTTTATTTATAGCATTGATGCCTGGAGGATATAGCCAGACTTCCATAGATGTCAGGGAGCACTCTCCCAGTGGGCTGTAGTTACGACCTTCTGGGAGCATGCAAGCCACGTTCTATCAGCCTCACAACATAAGGGTTCTCTTCTGCCCATAAATAGCCACATTTGTGAAGCACAAATAACAACCAAAGGGAGTGCCAGGAGACCCTATCTGATTACTAGGAAGCTCTCTCAGGGATTAGGGAACATTTGGAAAAATCATGCCAAATCCCTCAGTGAGATTGCTCTATAAACCCACTAGAATGTATAAAATGAAAATCCTGATCACATAAAAGGCAAGGGTGTGGCCTGCCTGAAATTCTTCCACAGTGCTGGTAGGAATGCAAAATGGGGCAAAACATTTTAGAAAGAGACTTGGAAGTTTAAAATAAAACTAAATGTATAACTACACTATGGCTCAGAGACCCCTCATAGGTCTGAAAACATATGTCCTCAAAAAGACACGCATGATTGTTTATTGCTGTGCTATTCATAGCAGCCAAGATATAGAACAGCCTGGATGCCCATTAACAGAGGACGAGATTTTAAAAAATGTGGTATCTATATGCAATGGAGTTTTATTCAGTCATAAAAAAGAATGAAATCATGTCATTGGAAGGAAAATGGATGGAACTGGAGATCATCATGTTAAGTGAAATGAGCCAGATTCAAAGAGACAAATACCACCTTTTCTCTCCAATGCAGAATCTCGATCTAAATGCATATATGACATGCAAGTAGAAAGGTGATTGATTGTAAAGGGAGATAAAAGGCTCAAAGGGTTGGGGGACAAGAGAAGATAATGTGGGGAGAAAGACAAAACATTGCATATTTTCTTTCATATGTAGAATATAGATTTAAGTAGCAACAGATTAAACATAAGGATATTACATATGGGCATAGATACGGCAGGGAGGCATTGGGGGTGAGGAGTGGACCAGTGGGGGTGGGGTTGGGAAAGGTAGTGGGGCAAATATTAACAAGGTGCAGTGATTTATAAGGATGAACATGTCATACTGAAATCCCTTGTTTTGTAAGGTAACTAAAATTCAATTTAAAAATGATACATATGCAAATGATCCTAACAGCTTAATTCACAATAGGAAAAACACTTGACACAGCCCAATAAGCAGGACAATGGAGAAGCAAATTTCAGGGTATTCATGCCCAGCATACCACTCAGTACTGTGCCTCTGACAGGTGGGTCAACACAGATGAATGCATAGGAAGTGAAAGAAGTCAGACACAAAAGACAACATCCTGTCTGATCCCATTTAAGTGAAATTCTAAATCGAGCAAATTAATCTACGGTTAGATAAGGTCAGAAGAGCAGCTGCCTGAGTCTGACTGCAGTGTGGTGGCTGCAGGAAACTGGGAGGGGATACAGTGGGGACCAGTGAGCTGGGGGGGACCAGAATGTCCCATATAGGAATGCGGATTACATGGGTAGGTGGCATTTGTCAGTACGCCTTCAACTACAACTTAAGATCTGAGCTCACCTCCTTTAAAATCTCTTCCTCCCTTTCCTTGATACTCTTTCTAGTTTTATGACCCCTCACATATTTAAATATACACACATGCATAGATAATTTTTTTTTTTTTTTTGGTCTTTTTGAGACAGGGTCTCCCTGTAGCCCCAGCTGTCCTGGAACTCACTATGTAGACCAGGCTGGCCTTGAACTCACAGAGATCTGCCTGCCTCTGTCTTCCAAGTGCTGGGACTACAGGCATGCGCCCACACATACACACACATGCATAGATACTTTTAAATCTAGGTTCCATATACTAAAGACAACATTTGGTTTTAAAAGTTTTTGTCTGAGTGTGACTTATTTCTCTTAACAATGATTTCATAGCATCATTTTCCTGAAAATGCCATGATTTCATTTTTATGGCTGCATAAATTTTGTTTGTGCATATATACCACATTTTCTTTGTTCCTTCAGCTGTTGATGGTCATCTAGGCTGATTCCATTTTCTGGCTATTGTGAACAGTGCAACAGAGAGATATAAGTAAACTCCTCGCATTTTATTGTACGTGAATTATATCATAATACAAAATGTTAGGCAGTGATTTTTCTGGAATGTCAAAACTGTGGAAATGGGGAAAAAGATCAGTAGTTTTCAGAGGTTGTGGGAGGGTCAGGGAGGCCAGGCGCAGAGGGTTTCTATGGCTGTGAAACTGCTCTACTGTACTGCCGCAGAATGCTCACCACCAAGAGTGAGATGGATGTAAATGGTGGGCTTTGGATGACAATAACAGGTCAATGCAGGTTCCTCAGTTAAAACCTCTGCAGGGGTTTGCTGATTACAGAGGGTGTGAACAGAGGGTACTGGAGAAATCTCAGTATCTTCTGCCCAGCTTTACTATGAGTCTAAAACTGCTCTCAATAAAAATAAAGCCTACTAAAAATGTTAGGCAAAGAAATAACTATTAGTTATTTATGTGTATGTGTGTGAATGTGCCATGTGGCACACATGGAGGTAAGGGGATGACTTGTGGGAGTTGATTCTGGTTTCTGCCACGTAGGTCCCAGGGATCAAACTCAGGTCATCAGTCTTGGTGGCAACCACCTTTATCCATTAAAGCTACCTCACCACCTTACTAGTTTCTTTTTTTAAAAATTTATTTATTATTTTATGTGTATGTGTGTTTTGCCTGCATGTATGTAAGTGCATCACGTGCATACAATGCTCACAGAGGCCAGAAGAGGGCATTGGATCCCCTGGAACTGGAGTTATGGACAGTTGTAAGCAGCCATGTGGGTGCTGGGAATCGAACCTGGGTCCTCTGCAAAAGTAGCCAGTGCTCTTAACCACTGAGTCATCTCTTCAGTTCCTGGTTTCTGTTTTTAAGGAGGCAGAGTCAAAATTTTTCTCTGTTAAAACCAACCTACAAATATCTAGTAGAACAGAAGCAGCGAAATAAACATTAGCTCAATGAAAAGAGATGATATGTGCAACCCACACTGCTACCTGGAGACAAAGTTGGTGTGGAAATGACAAATGAGTAACCAGAAAGGACGGAAGCCAACCCTGAGCCAGAGGGTGCTGGTGAGCAAGAGGCAAGTTTGGTTGCTTGGAGAATCCCCTAAAGGCTCAGATCCCAGAGGAGTGAGTGGGAGGGTGGGGTAGGGGGGCTATTGGCACAGGACTGTTGGAGAATCTACTTGAAAGTGTTCATGTCACCCAACCCAATCTCCATGTATTATTTTGCCAAACAGAGCCCCTCTAAAGTCCTGGGGTCTGGAGAGTCCAAAGCCAGCAAATTCTGCGGTGCTTCCATTTTCTCATTCTGTTTAGTACTTTCCTGACTGACAAATAAGGCACACACGCAGCTATTTGCTCAAACGGAGGAAGAGCGATGAAATGTTCAGTCAGTAGAAGACAGGCTGATAATACCAAATATCACTTAGCATTATAGCTTACGCAGTGTTTCTACTGTAAATGAATGTGTCGGGTAGTGCAGACTATTATTCTTTATTTTGCTTATGAAGAAAATTGAGGCACAGAAAGGCCACATGACCTGTCCATGGTCACATCTTACTATCTAACCAGAACAAAGGCCCCAATCTCTTTAGTCCAAGAGCAGTATTCTTTCTCTCTTCAGTAATAACTATTCCATTCTTCAAAAACATGTGAGGAGAGGAGAAAAAGAGAGAAACAGAGATACACAAAGAGAGACAGAGAGGATATCTTTGGGGTATTGGATATATTCACTGTTTTAATTATGATAATTTCATCAGTGTTTACTTAATACAGACTTTATCAAATAACTACTTTACCCATGTATACTTTATGCTGGTTATCTTTTAATAAAGCTATTTAAAAATATTGGTAGAAATAAATCAGTTGGTGGGAGTTCCTATAAATGACATTTCCACTTTTTAAAACCTTTATGGAACATCTGTACATTAGGCTAGACAAAGAGAGACATAGAGCCTGCCTTCATGAGAATGTGCTTAAAGAAGAGGTGCTCAGAAAAGGAAGTCAAGAGAGTCAGCATTTAGTGAACTCTAACATACAATCACTTGTGGTTTTCAGTGAACCCTATGTGACAGATATTATTATCATCTCCAGTATCAATTTTACTGCTAAGGAAAGTCTCAGGCCGATAATAGTTGGTATTTGAAAAAGCCAATAACTAACGCCTTCGCCCCCCCGCCACTTCCTGATTTCTAAACCTTTGACACAAGATGCAGACATCTGATGATGAAAATGTCAGCTCTATTACTAATAAAGGCTGGTTCGTAGGGTTTGGCCAAGAGCCAAATGATGCCCAACTGGTCTGCTATTAGGTTCTCCTGAGCTGAACTTGACTCTCAAATTTCAGGCTTCCACAGGAGCCTAGGAATTGTGGCTTCCTGGGACAAGCCTTTCCTAAAGAAACTTGTTTTTTGCGTTGACAGAGCTGACTAAATTGGGAAGAAAGCTGGGGAGAGAGGCCATAGGTATAACTCTAGGGCAGTGCTTTCATGTGAAAACAGAGGGTCACATAAAAGTGTTCCACCCAACCATCATGTTGGGTTCAGACACAGGTTCACATGCCAAGACATTTACTGTACCAGTGGGCTTCTGTGAGGGTTAGCATTTATTGTTAACAACATGATAGAATCACCTAGGAGACAAACCTCCTGGCTCATTTGTGAGGGATCATTTGGCCTCTGGCTGTGCCTGTGAATGATAATCTTGATGAGGTTAATTGAGGTAGAAGGCTCCACCACTGTAAAAGAGGGTGGCACTATTCCCTTGGCTTGGGTCCTATACTACTTAAGAAGGAGGTAGTTGGCTGAGCATGTGTATTCATTGCTCTCTTCTTCCTGCAATATGACCCACTATTTCAATCTCTTGCTGCCTTGACTTCCCTACTATGATGGTCTGTACCCTTGACCTGTGAGTCAAAATAAACCCTTCCTCCCTTAAGTTGCTTTTGTCAGGGTAGTATATCACAGCAACAGGAAAAGTAACTAAGACAGTTTCATTCTAAAAATTCCATGCAAAATCATTTCTATGCACTAAGTTCTAAATGAATGGATTAAGGGATATCTGATTTAAAGGAAACCAGTGGGAACATTTTGTTAATGAGTTGATTCTCTACACACTTTCATTCACTGTGACACACTCACAGAACTATTCTGTACTAAGCCTTGAGCCTACCACCAGGAGGACTAGGATGAATCATGGACCTGTTCTCAGCAGCTAGTCCCAAGTTAAAGTTCTGACTTTAATGTCTCTCTCAGCATACATTTAATGATTGATTCTTCCTGCACCTTTAAAATATTTATTTATTATTTTTATTTTATATGTATGTGTGTATTGCCTGCATGTAGGTAAGTGCACCCATGTCGTGCAATGCTAGTAGAGGTCAGAAGAGGCTGTCAGATCCCCTGGGACTGGAGTTACAGAT
>NW_008342414.1:207466-239307 GCF_000622305.1 Nannospalax galili
ACACAGATAAAACTCCATTGGAATAGAGTTTATTAGCAAAGGAACACATGGGACAGATTCCCTTCCAGGCAGAGAAAATGTCTGTCTGGGTCGTGAGCTGGGGTCTTTTAAAAAAAGGGAGGCTTCTGCTTCCTGCAGAAGGTGGGAAGATGCATTTTTTTAAAAGTTGGGTGGGGGGGTGGGAGAGCAGGACTGTTAAAGATGTTAAGACTTCAAGTCTTGGGCTGCAATACTGTAGTGCCCACTTACAGCTAAGGGAGGCAACCCACTATTGTTCTAGCCTAAAAAATTAAATGATGGCTAAATTTGTTTTCTCTATCTAGAAGCCTTTGAGAGGTAACTGACACTGATTCTAGCCACTCCAACAGCTATCAAAATGCCTGAAAACAAATCCTGAGTCCATCATCTCGAATTCAGCCCTGGCAGAAGAAAAAAAAAATGAAAAATGAGCTATTACCTTGGTGCTAACCATTGCTCCTTGCCTCTTCAGATATTTTCAGGACCAAATCCAAAAATTAATTCATACTAATTTTAAAACAGTTGTTACTTTCCTTCCCTCCACATGTATACAAGTGCCTGTCAACCATCAGGACCCTGTTGAGATGCATGAAGAGGGAACCCCTGCTGTCTGACCCACCCCTAATCCAGCCCCCCCCCACGACGACCCTGTCCAGCAGGAAGTAGCAAGACGACAATGGCACCCCCTATCCTATAACACAAAAGGCTGGAATGTTAGCCCCGCTCCCTCACCAACAGGGTCCCAAGGATTTTTCACGCTCCTGAGAAAAGGGAACTGAGCTGATAAGCACCTTGGCCTTTGAAGTCAAGGGAAGCAGATTCTTCTAAGAGGCAGCCTGCCTTTCCTCGGATCTCCGAAGACAAGATAAGCAGATTCTGCCTGTTAACCAGAGATTTTAGGAGCTGTTTTAGTACAGCAGCTTTTCACTTATCTTAGGAGGACAAAAAGTAAAACTTCCTGACCCAGATCCTGGCTGGCAGATGGAATGGAGCCGGGTTTACAAGCCCTGTTTTTCCTGCCCCCCCCCCGCCTGATTTTTCCCAAAAAACTTCCTGCTTTCAGCACCCTGAAGCGTATATAAGCTCCAGCTCACAATCCGTGGGCAGACATTTTTCCTTCCTGGAAGGGAATGTGTCCCGTGGGAAATAAAGCTCTATCCCGCTAAGAGTTTTATCTGTGTCTTGGTGCCTCATCTTCCATTCGCTCGTTCTCCACCAACTTTTTACCTATCAGTTGTTAGCTGCCATGTGGGTGCTGGGATTTGAACCCAGGTCTTCTGCAAGAACAACCAGTGTTCTTAACTGCTGAGCCATCTCTCCTTATTTTTAGTTATGTGTATGTATGTATGTGTATGTGACACATATCTACAGGCACTCTTGGAAGCCAGAAGAAGGTGTTGGATCCCCTGGAGTTCCAGGTGGTTCTGAGCTGCCTGATGTGGGTGCTGGGAACCTAACTCAGATCCTCTGGAAGAACAGTAAGTTCTTTTAACTGCTGAACCATCTCTCCAGGCACCCTTCTGCATCTTTTATTACCCACAAATAGCACTGCCACCTGTGGCCTCTACCCACATACCTCTTACCCCTTTCCATCTCTTTACTTACATTGTACCTCATGTTTGGAATCCAATTAAGCACCAATCCCTGTGCACCTGCTGTGTTAGATCTGAGAAACAGAGCTACAGGGAAGGAGGGGTATCTAGCTACTGAGTATTGCAAAATCTGGCCTTTGTTTACCTAATTAATTTTGATACAGGGTTTCCTTATATAGCCCAGGATGGTCTGGAACTTGCTATAGCCTGGAATTAAGGATCCTCTTGTCCTGAGCTCTTGAGTACTAGGAGAACAGATGTGTACCATCATGACCAGCAAAGGTTGGCTTTTATATGTCTAAATGCTACTCATCATTCAAGGTCCCTTTCTTTGTGAAGTTTCCTCAAGTTCCTCATCCAGCTCTGATCTCAGGTACTTGCCTGCTGGAGAACTGGAGTTGTACCTTTGAAAGGTACTTTCTCCTGAGGAGCAGAGGTTCCTTAACTATACCACCTACAGGAGCACAGTGGAAAGACCCCATAATTTTGTAACTCACCTCCATATCTGGGTCCCTGAAAAGCAATATTTCATTCCCTCACTTAGGATGCTGGTGCCTAGTATATAGTAGAGGACACAATCAGTGGATGGAAAAGGCCATCACTTGTTTGGTTGTCCTTGAGCCTTGCCTGGCTCCTTCCTTGCCTAGTTCACCTTCACCTCAGTGGCAAAGGAGGACCTTCCTGTTGCCATGGTTACTGGTCCTCCCTATTCTCCTCTACCTTGCCTTTTTACTGTAGTCTCTGCATTGCAAGCTGAAAGGAACTCCAGTCATAGATGCCCTCATCAGGCCCTTTGTAGTCTAGGACCTTAGCTGTCCCTGTCATCCTCTCTTCCTGTCTTCCAAACCCATCCCCAGGAAGCTGAAGCTGCTCTATCTTGGGCTTGGAGCCAGATTATATTTTGATGCAACCCTAGGGATTCCTTCAGGTTTTTCCAGGCTAAGGTTTGCCAAATGTCTCAGCAAGCCAGGGAACATGATGAGCTCTTCTGCTGCCTCTACAGGAGCAAGAAGTAGGGGAGACCTCCTGTATTATTAGGGGAATTTTGATTTGCACAGAAATTCAACTCAAATTATTATGAACAGAAGAGGATTTTGACCAGAATACTGGAATATGCTTTGGAAATGGGACAGTGGTGCACCCAACTGGGGTTAGAACAGTGAAGAGAGCCTTAGCGAACCCAGGCAGAGCCCTGCCTCCCCTCCTCACCAGGGTTCTCTGTGTGCATGCTGCACCTTAATGTGAACTATGTCTCTCTATTTCCATTTGGCCTTAACACAAAGTAATTGAGAGGGAGACCATTCTGTCTCGGTCTTAGGCACAAAACTCCCCAACTGATTGGCCCAGCTTCACTTGGATGTGCTCAGTTGGTCAAGGAGGTGAGACCACACCTCAGAAACAGCCCCTTTTGCTGCACCATGTGGATGCAGGAGGGGGATGGGGACATTGCTAGAGGCGCCGTACAGGCTGGCCTGGAACTTGCTATGGTCTGGAACTCATGATCCTCTTGCGATAGCCTCTTGAGTGCTAGGATGACAGGTGTACGCCACTATGCCTGGCAGAAGTTTGTCTTTACACGTCTAAATTCTGTCCATCTTTCAAGGTCTCAAGACCCTCTCAGGGGGTGCACATCCACAGCCACCCCTATAGGAAATGAGCCGCCTGTTCTTCATCCAGCTATTTGGATACTACTGCTGGTGCAGTGCAACAAATATAGTAAATATGTGCTTAGTGACGGGTGTCTCTTCTGTCCCTTTCTCTACTACCTTCAGCACCCGAAGGGTAGGATAGGCTTAGACTTGTTTGAACCCTGAGAGCTTATTCAGTGCCTGGAGTCAGAAGGTCACTTGGTGTCTGCTGAGAGAATATAGCATTTACTCATACCAGGAACTGTTCTGAGCCCTTTACATATCATTTCATTTAATCTTTGAAATAACCCCAAGAGGTAGGAACAGCTGGGATTCAAGCTAGGCCATGTGAATGCAGGCCCAGACTCCTGAGCAGCTAGCTGGTTTTGCTGCTCCTACATCATTGGTGTTTGGTGAGTTCCAGCCTTCGTTAAGGCAGTGTGTACAGGGAGCAGTGGCCCGGAGGATGAGGGAAAGGGCAGCAGCAGCAGTGGCCCTTCTTTCTTAAGCAGAATTGGTTATTGCTTATGCCTACCTCTCACCTGTGCCCAGTGGGCACTTGTAGATCTTTTACTTATTGCTGTGTGTGCATGTCTGTTTCATGTTTGTAGCCAGTATGTTTTTTTCTTAAATATTTACTTAGCATAACTTTATTTTGAATAAAAGTATTGTCAGACAACTAGTTTTAAGTTACATATGCAGAAAAGGCATAATAAAACAAACTCTGTCTTAGTCCCTCCCTTTTATTTCACCTTCCTTCACTAGAGAAAACCACTTTAAACTCTGAGCTGAGCAATTCACCTGATATTTCCACCGTGTGTGTGTGTGTGTGTGTGTGTGTGTGTGTGTGTGTGTGTTCAGGTCTGTGTAGAGGCCAGGCTGACATTAGGATGTCTTTCTCTATTGCTCTTTACCACCTTATGTTTTAGAGACAGGGTCTCTCACTGAATCCAGAGTTTGCCATTTGGGCTAGACTGACTGACCTGTGAATCCCCAGGATTCACCTATCTCCGACCCTCAGCACCAGAGTTCTAGGCTCCTGCCGCTATGTCTGTTTTTTAAAAATGTGGGTGTTAGGGACCTGAAGTCCTCATGATCACACAGCAAGCACTTTAGCCACTGAGCCATCTCCCAGCTATCCACTATATTCCTATCTCACAGGATGGAGAGCTCTCTCTTGATTCATCAACTTTAGGTGTCAGTTATTATAAATTCCTTTTTTGGTAAAGAGAGTTTTGTACTCGTGTACATTCCCTTCTCTTCTAGCTCCATGCCCCTCCCATGTTTGGTTAATGGAGATTTAGCTATCAAGATTGCAGGATCCAGTTTGATATGACTCCTGACATCTTGGCTAAGACCACTCTTTGGTCTACCAGCTGGCCCTAGCACACATTCCAATCTCTATAGCACAAAGTCACTAAGAGCCAGTCATCTCCTCCTTCTCCTCCTCCTTCGAGACACAGTCTCACTACATAATCCAGGCTGGCCTGGAACTCAGTATGTTGACCAAGCTGGCCTCAAGCTCACAGAGATCCATCTGCCTCTGCCTCCCAGGTACTGGGATTAAAGGTGTGCATCACCACACTCAGCATTTCTTCCTTTTTGGAGACAAGGTCTCTCTATGTAGCCAGTGCTGACCTGGAACTTGTTAAGTTCCGGAATTCATGATCCTCTGGTCTCGGCCTCTCAAGAGCTGGGATTACTAGTTTGTACCACCAAGCTTAGCACTCTGTTTCTTAACTGATGCTTGAGGTTGTTTTTGAGAAGACATATTCTGGTCTGTTGAGGGTACCTTTGTCTTGTTAACACACAGCCCCTTCCTCTTGCCTTGGATGTGGGATTCCCCTGTTTTGTTGCTCCTCAAAACACACTTTTGTTCTAAAGCCTCTAATAAATTGTACTTTGTACAATGCGGCCCTGGACTTCCCTTCCTCTGTCTGATTTCCTGACACTTTCTGCCTTTGGCAGCCTGTTTTCTTAGATTATGCTTTTCTGAAACAATGATTGTATAAATATTGTTTACTACTAAGCCAAGTGATACATTCTAATTATACATTCCTTCTTTCACTTAAAACATTTTTTGTCTTTCCTGGAGCTAATAATTACCTCTTTTTTTTTTTTTTTTTGTTGGTTGTCTATTAACATCCGGGTTCTCTCCCATGTCCCCATGGTTCTGAGACACTGCTCTGAGATACCAGCATGCTGGTAGCGGCCAGCCTGCCAGATATGTATTTCCCACTCAGACATCCCTCCTGGCTCCACTGACCCCATATTTCCGTTGGTTGTTCTCTTGACCTGCTGGCCAGCTTCCTGCCCTGCCCTTTCCCAAGTTCCTGAGAATTTCTTTTATCTCTCTCCTCTCCTGATTCCATCTCCCTCTTTCTTGATTTATTGCCTTATTTCAACAGATTTTCCAGTGTAGATTTCTGAGAAGGGATGAATGAGAGATAATTGTTTTTGACCTTTTCTTTTTGAAACAAGATCTTATGTAGCCCAGGGTTGAGCTCCAACTCCTTATGCAGCCAAGGATGTCCCTGAACTTCTGATCTTCCTGCCTCTACCTCTCCTTTGCTAGGACTGTAGGCATGCACTAGTATGCCAGGTTTATATGATACTGGGGATCAAATCCAGGACTTCACGTGTGCTAAGCGAGCACTCTATCAGTTGAGCTACATCCTCAGACTTTTCTGATATAAAAAAAAAAATCTTTATTATCTGCTTATTCTTGATTTGGTTGGTTTAAGATTGTAGATTGAAAACAATTTTTCACTGGAAATTTTGAGTGTTACTACGATGCCTTGCTTTCTGTTTTCAATATTATTCTTGGTGTCATGCTGACTATTTTCCTTTTCTCCACTTTTCTGCAGGTCTCTAAACTTTTAGGTCCTCCTTTGCATCCCAGCGTTCTGTATGTATAATAAGGTAGGGTCTTGATATTCAGTATGTGTGTTTGATGAGCCTTGGTAGTCTGGTGGTTGACACTTTGGGACCATTTTCTTGAGTCATTTTTTTGATAGTTTCCTCTGCTCTGTTTTCTCTTGTTTTCTTCACACCCATATTCTGAATAGAAATGAGACTTCTTTTAATTTTATTGGGAGTCTGTTCTCTTATTTCATCTCGGGTTCTTGGATCAAACTCAGGTTGTCAGTCTTGATGGCTACCTGCATCGAGGGAAGGTGAACTAGGAAATCCAACGACAACTCATGTAACACAGAACATTCCTTACTTCTATACACTTTTAACAGAGTGGAGTCTCTGACTAGGGGTAAAGCCTTACTACAAGGTGAATGTACCTTGAGGCTATTCTGTCCTAGGAGCTGAATGAGGGTATTGGATAGGGGTATAAGTCTTAAAACAGGTTGCCTTGGGCCTTGCATCAGGAAACTGATCCTGTTGAACTGTCCTACCTGGAGGAATCTGTGTTGTAATGGTCACTGTCTACTGTACCTAGGATGGGAGAGCAGCTGCAGAGAGGTGTGGCTGGTCCCTTCTGCAGTTGTAGCATCTGTCATTTATCAACTTTCAACTTCCTGCAGAATGGATGGCCTCAATATTACCTTTGAATTGGTTGATTTTTTAAAATATATATTTAGTTCTAAGAACTTGTAATTTTTCTCCTATATCTCCTTAGAAAACAAAATACTACTCCTCTACCTCCTCTTCCTCCTCCTGACAGGCAAGGTGCAGACACTCTACCACTGAGCTCTATCCCCAACCTTGGGCTTTTTTGCTAATCATTTGCTTTAGCTTCTTTCTTTCAAGTTTGGGGCTTTGCTCCACGGTCTGGTGATTCTTGGTTGTTCACCAATATTTAAGAGCAAGACACCCAGGATATAACTAGGGGTTCTGAGCAAATGGGTGAGACTTTTAGACAATTAGTTGGCTTTTCCACTAGGAACCCTGAATGTCAGCCTGTGTAAGTGTCTTCTTTGGAGTAGTTTGGTCTTTTCTTGGGAAGGAGAATACTCTAGGGCTGGGGCAGGAAGGAATAAACAGCATCCAGGTTATTCGAAGCAGAGGGTCTTGAGGCCTGTTTTTGGGGAGTATCTCTGAGGGATCAACACCCTAGGGAGTTTGGTTGGAAGGGTTCCTATTGACCAAAAGAACTCATGAAGTAATGAAGCCTCAGAGAGCCACTGGACCCAAAGCATGTACAGATAAAGACTGGCTGTCTCAGTAGCAAACTGAACGGATGGAGGACCAGAAACACGAGGGTCACTCACGCGTACAGCTGGATGTCTTGGGGATAATAAGGCCTCATGACCCTAGTGCCATTTGTGGAGAGGTATCAAAGGAAGAAGACCTGCTCTCTTGTTTTATTTTGCCCTAGTGGTCTGTCAAATGAGTGTTCTGATTGGGAAATTAAGATGAACAAAGGGAAATAAAAATAGTTCATGTGCTGAGATTCGTAACTTGTATATGTACATTGCAGATGAACTAATGCCAAGTGTCTCAAATAGCAACGACATAAATGCAATTCCTAGACCCCAGAGGAGGAGTCCTGGATAGGCTTCAGCAAGCTGTCTGTAGTATCTACGTTCTTGGTCTAGCCTGCATCAGTCACTGGAGGAGTCTGTGCAGTGTTTCTACTCAGTGAAGTCACACATCAGGGGATCACCAGTCCTTCAACAGGAAAGGCAGGCAAATGCTGGGGTCTCTCATTGTTCTGGAGTTCGCCAATTAGGTGGGGTGGGATAGCCAACAAGCCCTAGCCCCAGGGATCTTACCCCTCAGTGCTAATCTTACAAGTGTGGTACTGCCCTGGCTTTTTAATATGGGTTTATTATGGGTTTTGGGAATCCAACTCAGGTTCTCATGCTTATGCAGCAAGCACTTCACTGACTTTAAGAAATCTTCAGGGAGATGTGGGAGCCAGGGCTGCTTCAAACCTGACTCTTGCCCAGGGGTCTTCAGGCAGAGCCATAGTGCCTCTGGAGATGTAATCACAGCCTCAAGAAAATGTTTTATTGTTCCACAAAGATTTGGTGCAAAAGAGATGGAGTGGAGGCAGGGAGCACACTGGAGGACATTGACAGGACTGGACACTTTTGAACCCTGCTGGGAAGCAGCCCATCCTCCCCTCTTCTATCTCCCTCAGAGCCCCCGTGCTGAGGCAATGTGTCACCGTATTTTCAGCAACTATGCTAAATTGTGTCTCAGAGAAGCGAAAGACAAATCTCCAGAGGTTTGCGTATTTGATTCACACCTAACTCGGCAGCTGTCTGCTGCCAGGAGAAACACTTCTGCATCGATTTTCAGAAGCAGCCAGGCGGCATCTTTAGCCTTATAGCTGTTTTGCTTGCCTTGCTGGTCCAGCCTCAGAGAATGTGTGAATGGTGGTGCCAGCCCTCCTTGCTGGATGACTCAGGCCCTGGTACTTTGGGAAGACAGGGACCTAGCTCTGCTGAGGGCACCTGGCAAGTGACAGTGGCAACCTCTGCATCATACCTGGGGGAGAATGGGCTCTTTTCATAGGATGCATTCCAATAATACCTCATGTTGATCCCATAGGTCCTTAAACAGCTTCATTCATGTTTTGTGAATATACAAATAACTCTATGTTATATCACAAAGGGAGGAACCGAGTCCTAAGAGGTGGGCTGGGTAGTCTATGGTTAACTAGTAATAGAAAGATCCAGAAGCCTGTATTCATTCTCACTACATTTCACCTCTCTCCATGGTCTCTCACCAAATTACTAATTTTAAAGTACTGGTTTATTACTAGATGGGTGACCATACATGCAACCTGATTAATAAAAACCAAAAAGAAAAAAAAATCTAATCCACAATAGAAATGTTTTAGAGAATGTCCTCTTTTTATCAAACAGCACTTTTTTCTTTTTTTTCGTTTTATAGGTTGATTCCCTCTGGAGATCCTTTAATGGTGAGCTTCTGTGGTTCACTTGGAAACTGGTTTCTACATCCTTGCTTGCTGAGAAAAGAATGGAAGGGGCAGGGCATGACTTCTGCAATGTGGGTGTAAGCCCATGAGGGTAGGACCATTCACAGGCACGCAACTCTGGCACAGCATTGGGGGCATATATTTGATGTGTACAGTGAGTTTTCAGATGTGCAGGCTCAGAGGGCAGAAGGGGCTGCTGGGCTTTCGGAGCCCACCTGCCTGGAAGGCTGGACGGCCTGTAGTAGTCAGTTTGGGGCAGAATGACTGGGCAAAGGCTGTTGAGTAGTCTGTGGTCTTAAATCCAGAGGAAGTAGACTGTCCTTCTGTGCTATGGCCAGGATTTGGGAGGAGGTAGGGATCAGTTTTGTGTTGATACATCTCCTGCCCTTCCTGACAGCCTATTGGGACGGAGAGTGTGTAACTGAGAGCATTACAAACCATTCTGTCCCTTAGTTCAGAGAGCCCAAGCAAGCTTGTTATAGTCTCTGAAAGTCCTAGATTCTGCATCTGAAAACCGACAGAGTCAGTAGCATGGAGGTAGCACGACATCTTGAAGGCTTTGCATCTAATAAGTGCTCAAAGTCAGTAGCTGCCATTTTTATTCAAGAGAGGCTAAGATTCAACGAGAAGAAAAAAGGCTACATTAGCCAAACTGGGCTGTCTGTATGTTGAGGTGGGTGCAGTTTAACGGAGTGAATGAGCCAGGGATGGTGGCCCATGCACATAATCTTGGTTTTCAGAAGGCTGAAGCTTCAGGATTGGGTGATTGAGATCAGCCTGGGCTACATAGGAAGATCCTACCTCAAAAAATAAATAGGGCCGGGAAGATGGTTCAGTGGGGAAAGTGCTTGCCATGCAAACATGAGCTGAGTTTGAGTGCAGCATTCATGTAAAGCTGTGGTACATGTCTATAATCTCAGTGTTCCTACAGCAAGATGGGAGGCAGAGATAGGAGACGCCTTGGAAATGCATAGGCCAGCTAGCCTGGTATACGCAGTGTCAAACAGAAATAGAAAGCCTCAAACAAGGTAGAACATGAGGACTGACTCCCAAGGCTGTCCTCTGGCCTCCACTCGTGCACACCTGTACTTGTACACATAAATGTGCACACACGTACACATCATACACAGATAAAAATGAATGAATGAATAAAGGATTGCCAGTACCATCTATCCCTTGCCACCACCGCACTCTACCCTACATTCAGGCCTGTAAGCTTAGCGTGTTAGGAGTACCTGCAGCTGAGTGTCTGCCTAGCATAACTTGAGAGTTTGCCTTGGCAGCACAGGGCACAATGAGGCACACCCCTCTGGGCCTTTGAATCAGAAGACTGTGATTTGAAGGGATGGGATGGTGGAGAATCTACTTTGGGGCCAGCAGTGGCTACCACATCTGAGTTATGGGCAGCAGAGCCAGCAGGGCTGCCTGGGGAGTTCCGCTTGGCTGTGGTGTCTAGCCGGAAGCCCTAGATAACGCCTGCTGAACGTCATCAGAGTGCTTTGTGGAGGGGTTTTCAGCTGCCAAGCCTCCCTTTGTTCTTGTCTGTATTCTGAAACACCCTGAAATTTTTGTGGGCCACCTCAAACTCATTGCAATATTTTTTTTTTCTTTAAGTTTAAAGAAAGTCCATTTCTTTCCTTACCCACAAAAACTCGGTCAGTACCCTCCTCAAAACAGCTTATTCAAAGCAGGTCTCCTTTTTACTCTATCTCCTTTATGGCATTAATCACTGTTAGTAATATTTTCCCAATTTGATACTTGCTCTGTATTTGCTTTCCTTGATAGAATATGGGCCATTCAAGAGGTGTATTCTGGCGGGGCCTACCAGCTGCTTGGTGTAGTCGTGTCCTAAGCCTACAGGAGCTGTGGTTAGTGGCCGACTTTGGCTCCTGGCTCTGTCGCTGGGAGATGGTGGAGCTCCATGTGTCTCAGGTTCCTCACCAGTGAAGCACGGGTAACAGCATTTCCTGTGCACTGCAGTTGTGATACTCAGAGGCGCTAACAAGTACGGCTGCACATGTGGGTAATGTGGGTAGGTTAGCTGAAATTCAGGTGAGAAGAACAATTGATTTTCAAGATTTTGTAGTTTTACCCTATGGCCTCAACCTTTGGTAGTGACCTTTCCCATAGGGGTCAGCTGAAAGTTGGCCAGCCTGGAACTTGGGATGTGTGGGTTCACTTTTCAAAGCATCTTTGTACTTGCCCACAATTTATTCATTCATGTAGGTTACATAAGCAGCACACATCTGGTTATCAGCCCAAGAAATCGAGCTTCTCTTAAACCACTGAGTCATGAATCTTCCTCCAAGGCCTCTTGCTGTCTCCTCATCCTGCCAGGGCCAGTGGGACTACCACTGCTTCCAGGAAGAGCTGCTCCTTAAGGGAGCCAGGTCCCCCGAGGCATGGGACCATCAGGGCAGGGCATCTCAGCCAGCTGACTGCAGTTGGGCCAACCCAAACACTGCATTCCTGGATGATGGTTCTTTTCTGGAAGGCATGCGGTACTTTTTCCATGGCCTGACTCTTCTGGAGTGCAGGGCCACGTGAGCCAACTATGTGTATCCTGTGCAAGTCAACTGGTGGCACAACTGAGCCCTAGGCTCTGAGCCACAGGTATTTGCTGCTCTATTTTAAGATTCACAGCCTGTGTGTTTCCCAGCAGTTGTCACTTGGTCAGAGAAAAGGAAAGGCGGGGGTGGGAAACAATAAGGCTCAAGCCACAGGAGTGTACTGCTTCCAGCCGGGTGGAAATTCCCAACCTTCATGGGAGAAAGTCTCTCTCTCTCTCTCTCTCTCTCTCTCTCTCTCTCTCTCTCTCACACACACACACACACACACACACACACACACACACACAGACTCAGAATTTTTCATTGGTCAGGGCAAAGTCTTGCTCATTTTCATAGCAAAACAGGCTAACACAGTATGTGTAACCTCTTAGATGTCTCAGAGCAGTTTCGACTACTTTCCCTATTTGTTGGATGAGACAGGCATTATTAGTCTCTGTTTGCTAGTGACAAGACAGAAACGTGGAGAGTTTCATCATTGCTCATCATCACACAGCCAGTTAATGGAGCTGGTCACAGAGTGTAGATCTCCTGTGCGTTACATCACTGCCTCATTCAGCAAAGAGCAATTTATTATTTTGTCACAGATGCCTTTCCTGTGCTCATGAATGGAGCAATGAAGGGCTGGTGCATGGCAGCTCTGGTGAATCCCCATTCCTCTGGCTTATTCCTCCTCAAGTGCAGCCTTGTGAGAGGACATTCATTCATGCAAACCAGCAGTTCCTGAGTGCTTGCTGTCTGTAGCTCCTGTGCTTTTAGACAAACTGTAGGAGAAGGTTTCTAAGCACATAATTACAATGACCTCTGATAATGTGGTTGACAAACACACAATATTGGGGAAAAATAGAAAGTAAATTGCATTGCCAACTTTTCATTATTGACAATTTCAAGGCTACAGAAGACTTGACAGATGCCTATAATGACTACTACCTAGACTCAACCATATATATATATATATATATATTAGCATTTTTCCATATTGGCTTCATCTCTCTTGAAACATGGAGAAGTATGGACTTACAGATATATGTAAACTTATAGCTGAAACATTTGAAAAGAAGGAAGAGCTGTTATAACATTCACTCCTGGGTTGGAGAAACAGCTCAGGTGGTAAAGTGCTTGTTGCACAAGAGTAAGGACTTCAGTTTGAATCCCTATAACTCATGTAAAGGCAGGGCACAGTAGTGCATCTCTGTAGTCCCATTCTTCTTACTGGGAAATGGAAGGTGCAGACAGGAGAACCCCTGGATGCTCATGGGCCAGCTAGCCTGGGGTACACAGTGACAAATAAGAAACAGACCCTGCCTCAAACAAGGTAAGGCAAGGACCAACACCTGAAGTTGTCATCTGATCTCCACACATGAGACATGGCAAGCATACATCTGGACTCACATATACAAATGCATACACAAACACATGAATGCACATACACATGTCATATGTACACACACAAAATAAAATTTTGACAGATGGAAGAAGAGGTAGGGGAAACTGATGGACCTAGATTGTGAAGGAAGAGCTTGTTCTGATGGGAGTTTCAGTGTGACCCTGGGGGAGGTGGGAGAGACTTGAGACCCTGTAAGAAGAGATGACATGCTCTGATTTGTCTTTATCTGGTGACAGAGTGGGTTGGATGGGGAAGATGGAGAAGATGGGGCAGAATTGGAGAGGCCGAGAACAGTGGCAGTGCACGTAAAGGGGAAGAGTCCAGAGATCCGAGTGTAGCTGATAAAACTTGGAGACTAATTAGACAGTGGTGGTGGGGAAGGGTGAGAGTGTAAATGAGAATCATTTATCCCCCCACCTTGTTGTCCCCTCCTTCTTATTCCCAAGCCCTTTCATTTTTTGAAACATGGTTTCATGTATCACAGGCTGTACCTGAACTCACTATGTAGCCAAGAATAACCTGGAACTTCTGATCCTCTTGCCTCCACCTCCGAAGTGCTGGGATTACAGGTATGTATCACTACACTCTAGATCTTTCAAAAGCAGATGAATAGATGCACAAATTTCATTAATTAATGCCACTAATCCAGTGAAGAGGAATGTAGGATGATGTGTACAAGACATTGAATTGACTTTGGACAACTTAAATATAAACACACCTAATTTTCAGGTGAAAATGCACATTTGGAACTCAGAGGCCAACATAGGTGTTAGGGGTTCATTGGCATGTGGGCTGTAGTTGAAATAACAGCAACTGAGTCTGGTGGAGGCCAAAGTAAGCAGAATGAGAGTCCAGGCCAAGAACTTGGGTAGCATCCATCTAGAGTGCACAGATAGGTGACAGAGGACCAGCCCTGACTGTGGGAGGAGAGGCAGTATGGCCAGGTCTCCCTGGCAGGTCTCCATGAGCATTAGATGAGCGCTTACATGTGAAATTCCAGACTCCCAGCAAGGGCTTCAGAGAGGCTGGATAAGTGAAGTACCATGTTTAGAGTAGATGAATGTTCTAGAATGATGAACAGAGTCACTTGAGGGCCAAAAGCTTTCTGGGAGTGACAGGGCTGGCCTCTGTACCTAGGAAGCTGAAAGCCCTTTTCCTCAGCTCCTTCTGATCCCTCCCAAGAAGGGAAGATGGGCTAAGACTATATGAGAAAGTAAGCATTCATCTTAGGAGCACTCCTGGAGCTTAAGGCAGGAAAGAGCTTTCTGAAACTCTAGGAGAGGGGAGTTGAGCACTCTACACAGGGAGTAGCTCACTGAAAGGATGCTGGAGTTAGATGACTCAGGATCAATCATAGCATGGTTCTTCTGTCATTTCCTCCGCCTCTCTATGCCTCAGTTTCCTCACCTGTAAATGATGATCGCTAAGTTCTTTAGTGGTTAGGGTAAGGACTCAGTGGACAAGGATTGTGATAACACACACGGAGAACCCAGATGCCATGCTCACTAAGTGTTTACAACCACCATTGCTGTTATTGTAGCCAAGCAATTTGGAAGCCAGGGATTTGGATCCAGAAGGTTCCCTAGTGGCCTTGGAGCAGCAGAGCCAGCTGCTTGCTGGTGGGTAGAGAGGAGGGGCTCAGTCACACAGCTCCCTGCATGTTGCCTTTGCTCAGATGTGTGGGGCCCATTATGGAGAGCTTATTTCTCTTTCTACAAAACATCACGGCCCCCCGCTGTGCTCCTCCCTCTGTCCACCTGGGCCTGTTTCTAGGACAGCTGCTGTGTCAGGGGCGGATGGCCTGGGAGCTCGTGAAAGGGCCACCTGTTCCTGTTGCTCACTCCTGCCCTCCCCCACCCTGCTGCCAGTCCCAGCCTCCCAGCTGCTCACACATCAAACCACGTTTCTCCCTCTACTCAGGTGCCGTGGGCGCATTGTGAGAGGCACGTTTGCTTACAACTTGCCCTGGCGTCATGGCTAGTGTGGGGGCTTTGTGGAGGCCCCTGCTTTTCTATGAAACCTGTGCCTATGCACCTGTTCTTCCCACACCATGTCCCACTTTCCTTATCACCAAGGGGCTCATGGAGGGTGATTTGATGATAGGGGCTATTGCACAAAGGGTAGGACATTGCAAGGCCCTCCTGTGCCTCTGACAATATGTCTGCACGTGCCAGTGATCTTCCCATGCTGGGGCTTGCTGTTCCTGGGGTCCTCATGCCTCAGCTGTGGCCTGGAAGTCCCTTGGGACAATGTGGAGAAATGGTCAGAGTGACAACCTGGGCTCCAGAGCTGCTCTGTGGACACAGCATTGAGTGGCTCTGGGTTTGGACCTTCTAGACACATCTGGGTTCTAGTTTTTGCATCCCTGTGGCCTATATATTACTCTGGGCAATTTACTTAGCACTGGTGTCTGTCTCCCTATCTGTAACAGTGACATCTTTAAGGCATAAAGCTCAGTGGTGGGTCATGCAGGGACCTAAAAATGATACTTTCCTTTATGCTAAGAGTCTAGAATAGCGATAGACTGGGAAGGCCAGCTGAAATCTTCTTCCTACCAAACACAGAACTGGCTGGGTTCACAGTGACAGGCATCTCTGTAATACTCTGGAGAGGGCAGGAAGGAGGCAGGGTGTGCTGGGAGCTTTGCACTAAGGGCTGTGAGGGGCAGAGAGAGCTGACACAGGGTTCAGGGATGCTGGGTGCTGTTTCTAACTCCAGACCTCCTGTCTAATCCCGTTCCTGACTTTGCTCCAGTTTGCTGTGCTTTGGAAGACTCCACAAGCCACAGGGGTGGCTCATGTTAGAGAGTGTTAGAGAGTGCATGGCATTAAGTTCCACTGCATAATCCAGCCCCTGTGGGAACCATTTCCAGAAAGTTGTCTGGTGGAAGTTCAGTGAGAATGTCTGCAGTGCAGGGTTGACGGGGCCCTCTAAGGGTATGCACCGGGTCTGCCGGATTTCGTTCATTCATTGATTTCGTATTTAAGGAGTATGCATATTTGGATATTGTGCAGGGCATCAAGATTTGGGGTTTGAGGCAGTCTTGTAGTCATTTTAGACCTGCCTAAGCAAGCACTTACATCTCAAAGGCCGCTTCCAACCAAGAAGAGATCCTGTGTCCCTGGAACTAGGGATGGCCTGATTTACTGAGTTTCCCCAGAAATGAAGATGTCATAAAAAGCTAATCCTCTGTGAGAGTCTTTCAATCCTGCCACCCTAATATGAGAATAAAACAGTACCTCTTTCCCACCTATTTTGAATCACTGTTCTCCCACTGGTACAACTGTCAGGCAGTCTTCACAGACAGTGGTGCACCCTGCTTGGAGACTCCTGTGGGGGTGATGGTCAGAACCCCTCTACTCCAGCCTCAGGGGGCTCCAGTGATTAGATTCCCTCCAGCACTTGGTTCCTGCCTGGAGACAAAGGTGCAATTTCCTGTAGAACCTGCCCAACCTCCCAGTTCTGAGGTGAAAAAGAGCTGCATCTTTGAAGGAACTGCGTCTTTGAAGGAACTGAGGAGCTGGAAATGTAATGATTGCTTTTCTGTCACTTGCAAATGTCAGACCTCTGTATCCCCCTCCCCCTGGTCTTTCATTCTAAATAGCTTCTCAGGGCCTTGGAAAATGCCTGAGGAAAATCTAGATTTTGCTAAACTGTTTCTAAGTCTTAGTGAATGGAAGTGGGATGCTTTCAGAAAAGTGACATTCATGATGAAGGTGAAGAAAGAGATGGGGAGACACAGTGAGAAAGAGGAAGACCTTTAGAAACCCAGGGCTCTTAGGTAATTCTCCTATTTTGGAGATAGCAGTGTTAGGATAACATGGGACTATGGATGCTCCTGATGGAGTTGGTCCTCCAGGGAGTCCATCAGTGTGAGGGCAGAGCAGTGGGCAGGCACATTTGCAGGTGAGATGGGCAAGCACAGAGAGAGGTCAGAGAATCTGGTCACTGGCAGTCAGTGGGAATTCAGGAGGCTGGAGGCAGGTGGACAGTCTAGTTGTGGTATAAAGCAGACATCATTGCCAGGCAGACAAGCTCATTTGTGCCCAACTATAAACAAATTCAGTGCTTATGAAGGCTCACCAACATGCCAGAACTAAGAAGGCATAAAGCCCAGAGTGCCATGCTCCCTCTATCAGTGGCCAGGGAGGATGGGGAGGAGCAAGGGTCTTCAAGAATCAAAATGGGGTACATTGTGGGATATCCCAAAGATGTGGGGAGCTAAACCTCTGGCTCCCCTAGGAAGCTGGCCTTGGATTCGCTTTCTAGGTGGGAACCAGGGTCTTCCAGGAACAAAGGGGATTGGGAAGCAAGACTGAAATGGGTGGCAGGGGACTGTAGGGCTCAGAAGTTAAATGAGGGACTTTAGCAGAGAAAGGGGCTTTCCACAGTCGCACTTGGGAACTGTAGACACAAGGGACTAGAGAGTAAAGCAGAAAAATCCAGAGCCGGTCACGACACTACAGCTAAGGATAAGGACACTAAGTGGAAAATGTGAGTAGGGAGAAAGGAATGATGTAAGCAAAGAAGGGGGTTGGGGAGGGAAAGGATAACAGGATACAGAATCACGTGACAGGAGGATGAGTTGTAGCATCTTGCCATTTTTCCCCCAGGGACAGGCCTCAGTCTTCTTTTAGTGAGCCAAGTCCCTAAGTAGAAAATTCCACACAGCAAGCCGACATGGTTCATGCTGGGAAATAAGGGGTCTGAACTTAAATCCAAGAACAAAACCCAGTTTGACTGCTCCTTAGCTTTGTGACCACAGGCAAGTTACTTACTACCCTGCATTGTAGGTTTTACGAATATAAAATGAAGACAGTGCACTACCTGCTTTATAGTGGTGGTGGGGGGGTTGATTTTGAAAGTTGAAAGTGATAATTCAGTTCAAAGCATACAGAACATAACCTGGCACATAGTGAATGCTCAGTATTAGCTTCCATTACTTGTGTTGAAACATAATCCATCTACCCAGACGATATTTACAGATCACTGATGGAGCATGGTCCTACAGGCTAAAGATAAAAGATGCCCAAGATGATGGTCCCCACCCTCTAGAAGCTCACAGGGGAAACAGCTCATAAGGCAATTCTATGAGTATGGGGCAAGAGAGGAACTGAACGAGGCTCAAAGAAGGGTCTGGGAAATACTGCTTGGAGATGGGGTGTTGTGGGAGAAGGCATGGAGCTCTGTTTCAAAAGTAGGTAGAAAAGCCAAGAAGATGCAGTACCGATCATGGGACTCAAACTAATGGGCACCTCTTGTGTGTATTTGTCTGGAAGAATTGACTAGAAGGGGTATGACCCACTTCTGCCTAGGCGTGGAGGGTGGGGAATGCCCCCCAGGGACTGTTCCTCTCACATGATCAGGGTCTCCTCAGTCCCTGGCTTGGGACACATGCTGTCCCTGTTGTTTGTATGCTCTGAAACCTAAAATGGCATCTGACAGCATCCCATCAGCTCAAGCAGCTCTGCCAGTATCAAAGGGCTTTCTGAATTTCCCTGTACCTTCCCAGCATCTTCAAACTGAAGTGGGCTTTGCCTAGCTCCTCGTGCCTGCATCTAAGTCTCACTACCTTCTAGGGCCACCCCAACCCCCTCACTTTGTTGTTGTTTAATTCTGTTCATCCTCTCTGATCAGCCTGCTTCCTCCACAGCTGTTTCAGTGACAATGGTTCCTCTTACTTTCTCCCTCCCTACCAAGTACTTGTGGTTTTTAGCCTAGATTATAAAGTCTGTGGGTTGTGTGTGTGTGTGTGTGTGTGTGTACATGTAGAGACCCGAGGTTGATGTCAGGTTCTGTGGTGTATATGTGTATGTGTGCATGTAGAGACCCGAGGTTGATGTCAGATCTGTGTGTGTGTGTGTGTGTGTGTGTGTGTGTGTGTGTAGAGAGACCAGAGGTTGATGTCAGGTGTCTTCCTTAGCCACTCTCCACCTTATTTTTTGAGACAGGGTGTTTCACTGAACCTGGAGCTTGCAGTTTTGGCTAGACAGGCTGGCCAGCAAGTCCCAGGGATCCATCTATCTCTGTCTCTCTCCCCCAGAATTTCACACCCCCTATTTCCCTGCCAGCCATGGGATTAGAGACACATGGCTACTGCCTGGCTTTTTATGTGGGTGTTGGGGATTCGAACTCAGGTCCTCATGTTTATGCAGCGGGCATGTTACCCATTGAGCCGTCTCCCTTAGCCGCTAGATTACAAAATTCTAAAGGTGAGAGTTGTTGTTTTGCACTGATGAGAACTCGGTAAAATTTTAATGAATATTTATTGGTAGACTGATTATTGAATTCAGAGGCTCCAAAGCGCTGTAGGGATCATCTGTGCAGAGTGAGAAATTTAGAAAGTGTTTTAATTTCCCCTAACAATTTTTTTAAGTGCCAGGATTATAGATATACACCCACATTCATTTTCAATAGACAGATCCTTTCTGGACTTCAGCTACCATATAAAGGGTACCACTGGGTATCACAGGGGCTGATGGAAATAAAGGACAGCAAGGCTGAGACTCTGGGTATTTAATCCTGACCCAAGCTTTGCCCACATTGCTGATTCCAGATGATCCAGGTTAGAAAGCTGTACTCCCCCTGCCCCCAACCAGTAATGCAACGGCAGCTGTGCTGGCTATGCAGGGTAAAAATGAGGTCAGGTTTTGTCAAAGCCAGTGCAGTTCACAAGTGAGTTCAACCGGCCAGATTCACAGCAACTATGGAGTCAGTCACATCAGTGAAACTGTAGATAGGAACTGACCTGCTGGGAAGAGAATTTGGGATACAGTGTGAACTTCAAAAAGTTTCTGCCTGGAAACTGAAGAGGTAACCATGGCAACTGGGAGGCAGGTTGAATTCCAAGAGGGCTCTTCATCTTCAGCAGGGATCTGTGTGCTCTCAGATCTGCCTGTCTGAGCTGCGTATCAATCCCTTTGTCTCTGCTTGCTTTGTGGAACAGGAGAAAGCACTAGTTCAGGAATCTGGAGCCGGCCCTGGTTTCAGCTGTTTCCAGTTTCCATGCACTTAATGAAGGGTGCCTCGGGCACTGCTGTTTTGTTGCCAGCAAAATGGAAATTAAAAGCCTCCAGTGGCCTATTCACAGGGACACAGAATGAACAGGGAGCATTGAAAGACAGTATTACTGAACAAATCAGTAATATTGTCACGTGGCCATGTCTGGGTTGATTCAAATATAGGCAAGAGAGGAAGGTAAGACTATGGGGTTTGATCCATCCATAAACTCTTTTGTCACATGGAGAATGGCTGTGCCATGGATAATACCCACATCTACATCTGGTAGCACACGATAAAAGTGTGCCTGGGGGCATGAGCAACACCTGGTGAAACAACCCTCATCTCAGCAGACCAACTGCACCCCAGAACCAGAGTGGCCTACTGGTGGCTTGGGCAGCCCCCTGAACCATGTGGACTGAGGAAAGCTAAGACACACAGCTGTTAAACAAGGCATCCTCCAACTACTTGCCTGCACACCACTGCCCAGCACACCGCTGCCTGCCACCAGTCTAGCCCCGGATCTGTGACGTAGGAAGAACAAGAGCTTAAGAGTTAGAAAGATGCACATGTGGATATGATGTTGTCCACACCTGGGGTAGGAAGAGATGCCATGTCCTATTTGCTTTTTGTTCTCCATTGAGTACCCAGGAGTTTGGGAAAGGCTTTGACTGGCTCTTTAGGGTGCACTGTTTTGACTAACTGTGTCACCCTCCACAGGTCCTGGCTCACTGAGGGGAATCTACTTTGACCACTGGTCCTATATTGCATTCTAACTTTGGACTCTGTTGTAGACTCCTCAACCACTACCAGCTCACAGGCCTCCCGTCCTCCACTCCCTCTGTGGTTTGTTTCCTTTCCCTTCTCCTTCCACCTTTTCTCAGCCTTCTCACTGAGCTCTCAGGTGAGTGTCTTCTCTCTCATCTCCTTCTCCGTTGTCTCCCCCGACCCCCTCTTGCTGGGGATCAAATCCAGGCTCTCGTGTGTGCTAGGCAAGTGCTGCACCACTGAGCTGCATGTCCTGTTTTTTCTTTTCTGATCCTTTACTTCACAGAAGTAAACTCTTATGTTGCCCCCTATGAAATGGAGACCTATATTCTAAAAGGCACAAAACCCTATTTTTCCATATTGTCTAGAATTCCAGTATCCCTATGAAAACTGAAAGGTAATATAGAGTGCTGAGTGTGCCTAGTCTTGTTCTAAGCTCCTTATATGTGGATGTGGGTACTGGGACATACCATCTAGATCTTGTCCTCAGGACTATGGCCACTGGTACTTGCTGTAAGCTCTCTCTTCGAGTTGCTCTTGACTGAGTCACCAGGCTTCAGGTCAGGCCATCTTCTCAGTGTAGTTACAATCAATAAATGATCAATGTTGAGGTATAAAGCCTCACCCCTGGCTTCAGAAGTAGATTGTTGTGGGCTAGAGAGATGGCTCAGCGGTTAAGAGCACTGGCTGCCCTTGCAGGGGACCCAGGTTTGATTCCCAGCACCCACATGGCAGCTAAAAACCATCTGTAACTCCAGTTCCAGGGGATCTGACACTTTCTGACCTCTGAGGGCACTGCATGACATGGGTACACTTACACACATGCAGTCAATACACTCATACACATAAAATAAAGATAATAAATAAAAAAAAAATTTTAAAGTAGACAGTTGTGAAGGACCAACTGACCTCCAGAGCATCCTTGGGACCAGCTGGGGTCTCTCCTGAAATGATGTGATAGCACTCCTCCTCTGCCCAGCCCTGCTGCCTCTCCTTCCTCCCAGTTCAGTTCTGAGAACTCTCCCCAGCAAACCTTCTGCATGCCTGCCACTGCCTCAGTGTTTTCTGGGGGAAGTCCAACAATGAACTTTAGTCCTCATAACCATCTTATGGAATAAGTGTAGTGTTGTCTCAATCCTAGAAACAAAGGAATTGAAGCATTTGGAAAGATTAAGAAGTTTTCCCAAGGTCTCCCCTCAGTAAACGGCAAGAATCATGTTCTGAAACTTCAAAAATCTAGGTTGAAACCCTACACCCTTATCCTCACTTGCTGCCTAGTAGGAGCAATCTCAGAGATTGGGGTGGGGGTGGGGACTGAACTAGCAATCGCTTAGCTCCAGGATCATTCACCATAACAGAGCTGGGTTGTTTGTTTGTTTATTTGTTTGTTTGTTTTTGTTTATTTGTTTTGATTTTTTCAAAGGGAAAAGATGGTAAATTCAAATCTGAATTTTGGCACCAGGATGTATTATATAACTATATCCCTTTGAACAACTAAACTTCTTAGCATCTTTGCAAAAGTTTCTGACAAAATTGTAAGTGTTCAATAAATGTTTCTTCATACAGGTGTGCCTGCTCTTTCCAACCCGGATTTCCGGCAAGTCTCTTTAGCTTTCTGCGTCTGAGTTTCTTCATCTACAAAGTGGAGATGATGATGGCTATGACAGGGGTAAATAGCTTAGCGCTCATCATCCTGGGAGCACAGTAAACGGTACCTTTCAGAATAAGTGTGATGCGCTTTTTCCTCGGTTGCACCCTGTGCTCCTGTCCTCGGTGACCCAGGAGGCTCAGTCTTTCCTGTGATCGCCTCATTACTTGCCTCCAGGACCTGCCACTCCCACACTCTTGCTTTAGTTTCTTGCTTTCACTAGAGGTCGGCGGGTTTTTTTCCCCCTGGCAAGCTGGTGGCGCACGACGGGCTTAAGCCTTCCTCCGCTGCGTCTCGCTCCCACGCGGGCGACCCTGCGGGCGGGGACAGTCCCGTGCACTGGCCGCGGGCCCAGCTGTGCCAGTCGCGCCCCGCCCAGTCCCGCTCCCGGCCCCGCCTCCGCCCTTGCAGCGCCCAGCCCCACTCTCTGATTGGCCGGCAGTGCCCGGCCCCGCCCGGCCCCTCCGAGCGGATAAAACCCTGGGTAGCCAAGGTCCGGGTATGTGCAGACAGATCGACTCCATCTGTGCAGACTAGCACTTAGGTCTGCCTGCACTTCGCCTCCTCGCGTTCGGGAGCCCCCAGGAGCCCACCACGGTCCTCCCCACGTCGTGCTGCCCTGCGCCCGCAACCATGTGCCGCACACTGGCCGCCTTCCCCACCACCTGCCTGGAGAGGTAAAAGGAGTTGGCTCAGCAGTCCCGAGGGACAGAGTCCCAGCTACACCAACCCTCAGGCTTGGAAACTTGGGTGGGCAGGAGCGTGGGGGCACTTGTGACTTGAGTGGAGCGCCATAGGACAGCTTTGTCAGGATCAGGGAGGAGGAAAGGCCACGGGACGTTGCTATTCCTTGGCTCTTGATAAAGAGTTGACCTCTTCAGCTGAAGTCTTTTATGCCCAGACCCGGCTTGCAGGAACACATTGACAACATCGCAGACCTGAATGTGTACTCGCTTGCTAAACGCTTAGCTTTCATTGCCTGTCCCAGAGGTAGGATCACGGCCTCTTTTGCTCCCGGGAAGCCAGGGGGAATCTTTGAGAGATGGGCAACTTTCTAGAGAGCTTTTCAGAAGCTTCCAGTCCTTATTGGAGGGGGCCACTGGGAAGGAAAAGGTAAAAATGAAGGTAGGACTCAGTTCCAGAAATACCCTTGACAAGTAGGGGTTGTTGAGCTGCCTTTGCTAATAACAGGCACAAAGATCAGTGTGATTTAAGTAGGACCAAGCCTACAGGTGCAGTGCCTTAAACCCAGAAAGCATTAAGACCCAGCAGGGCATAGCCCAAAGTGCTCTTGTTGCCTGGGACTTGAAGGCACAAATAAGGAAAGCAGTTGAGGCCTGGAGAATGGTCAGGTATTCCCAGGATTCTTGGGGATGAACTTTGGATAGTAGTGTTCTCTAGGATCCCACAAACGTCTAACAGAATCTTTATCTGCTCACAATTTATCTTTCAGAGCCAAAGAATTCAAAACACGTCTGGGAATCTTTCTTCACAAATCAGAGCTGGGCTTTGATAGTGGGAGCATTGGCAAGTTCGAGTGGGGCAGTAAACACAGCAAAGAGAGGTAAGTCCTGCCGTCCTACAGGCCAGCCCAGGGGTTCTAGAGAGGAGCCTGAGAAGTAAGATGTGGTGGAGAAACTGGGACAGGCAAGGTGGTCCTTGGACAGGCTAGGTGGTTCTTGGACAGGCTAGGTGGTCCTTAGCCACGCCTCTCTGGAAAGTTTAGTGAGATTGCAGGTGATGGCATGCAGGGTGTGAATGGATGCTTACCAGACTCTCATCTGGGGATGTCACTGCATGGGCATCCAGGGCAAGGACAGGGTCTACTTCCATTAGTGTGCACCTTGCTGAGAAGCCCTTATTTATTGAACATCAGCAGTACCAGTTGTTGTGCTAGGTTCTGGGATGATGGGATGATACAATCCCTCCAAGGCCTCTACTTCATTGGAGAGGTATGCAAACTAGAGCTGAGGATCTGTAGATAGAAACAGTTTTGGATACAGAAGAGGCAGCCTCTATTAGAGATACCACCTGAGGGCTAAAGAGTCCCTGGCATGGGTTGCTGGATGCCGAATTGTCCTCTATATAACGCTACTGCTTACTCTGACCCCAGCGAATTGTGGAGATTCACTTTTGATAATGATCAGGTTCTGGCTAGGATGTGTGCTGTGCTTTTGTTTGTTGATTTATAAAAATTAATTTTAAAAAATCTCTGTTCTTTTTTGTCTTAGTAGAAGCTTCTCAGAAGATGTGCTGGGATGGAGAGAGTCCTTTGACTTGTTGCTGAGCAGTAAAAGTAAGTAAGACCCTATTGTCTGTCTGTGGATGGCACGTGTGTACTCATGTGCTTGGAGTCCATCCCAGGGATGCTGAAAATATGGGCAAAATAATAGTAGTAGTAGTAGTAATAATCCCCATCCCCTAGTGTGCCAGCCTCTATTTGAAACACAAAGGCAGAGCCTTGTTCAGGAAAATTGCATTCTAAAAATAGAGACATTAATGGCAAGTGTTGTCTTTTTTTCTTTTATTCCCAGCTGTCCCCCATCTGACCTGTCTCCTCTTTTCTCTCCTCAACCCCAGATGGAGTGGCTGCCTTCCACGCTTTCCTAAAGACAGAGTTCAGTGAGGAGAACCTGGAGTTCTGGCTGGCTTGTGAGGAGTTTAAGAAGATCCGGTCCGCCACCAAGCTGGCCTCCAAGGCTCACCGCATCTTTGATGAATTCATTTGCAGTGAAGCTCCTAAAGAGGTCAGTGTCCTGACACTGGCCATAACTCCTCCAGACCCTGTCTGCCTCTTCCCAATTGAGAATCAGGGCGAGTGAGTGAAAGACTGGGTTTTGCAGATAAGTGGTCATCTTGGTTCACAGATGGGAGAGGGCTTCAGAGGCCAGGGACTAGGCTCTTTGCAATTGCTGGGTGCTGTCACCCTCAGACTCAGTAGGACAAGATGGGTTGACAATATTTTTTGGCTTCTCTCATACTTACATTTGCAAATTAGTTATTTTTAGAACCTCAACTGTGTAGACCTTGGGTAAACTGGCTCCTTGACTGACCTGCCGCCATCCTGCCCAGTTGGCTTTTTGCAATTCAACCTCTACTTTCAGTGGCCTCTGCACGGCAGCAGTGTTGGCTAAAGAATGTGGCGCCACCTGGTGGCCATCAGAGTAATGCCTCCTTTTTGTATAGAGCTTTGTTTTCTGACCACTTCTATGTATTCTGTATTAGTCCATAAATATTTATTAAGAATCAATTACATGAAAGACACTTTTATAGTCTCAGAGTATATAGAAATGGACAAGACAAAATCTCTAATAGAATTTATATTCTAATGGGAGGAAATGCCAGTAGCCAATTCAATATAAGCCAAGTCAGATACAGATAAGCAGACAACTGAAATTAGGAAGTCGGGTGAGTGGGGCTGAGGTCTCCCATTTAATAAAGGAAATCGGGAGTAGGTTGTTTGATGAAACAACATATGAGCAGAGAGATGCAAGAATCAGGAGAGGAGGACATCCTGCCACGGGGAATAGTAATTGTTTTGAAGTTATAGAACAGCAAGTGACCTGTGGAGCCAGGATAGAGGAGATGAAGTCAGGTCCGTGGTCAGTGACCAGATGTGGTCACACAAACACTCTGGCTTTTCTTCTGAGTGGCATAGGAAAACTAAGGTGTTCCCTTAGGTTTAAAAGGCCCAGTGTATCTCCTGGGAGGACAGAGAGGCAATATGGGTCAGGAGAGGAAAGAGTTAGGAATTCTTGCACTGATCCAGCAGGCAGAGGTAGACACTTGAATCGGCTATACAGCAGAGGGAAAGAGCAGCTGGCTTTGCATAATACATCCTCGTGCTAATTCTAAGAGCCTGGAGGAGGATCAACACTGAATCTGATGTGGGAACAGCTCTGGAGCTGAAAGGCTGGCTAGTGATTGACTTGGGAGACCCCAGCTTCCTTACTTAGTATCTGGTTCTCTTTCCATGACCCCACTTACCCCCTAAACTCCTTGCCCTGCCCCACTGCATCTCCTACTCACCCTGTACTTGCCTTGCTTCCTACAGGTGAACATAGACCATGAGACCCGGGAGCTGACCAGGACGAACCTGCAGGCTGCCACGGCCAGTTGCTTTGATGTGGCCCAAGGGAAGACCCGCACCCTGATGGAGAAGGACTCTTATCCACGCTTCCTCAAATCACCTGCTTACCAGGACCTGGCTGCCCAAGCCTTAGCTTCCTCCACCTCTGCATCTAGCAGCAGCCCAGCTGAGCCTTCACACACATGAGCCTCCATGGCAGCAAAGAAGCCAGTGGGAAGAGAGGTGGAGTCACCCATCCCTGAGGCGGCTGTCCTGTGTGGAAGGCAGGTTCTGCCCAGCAAGTGCGAGAGGACAGTGAAAGGAAAGACATTCCCACAGCCTGGGTACAAAGAACTCCCCCTCCTTCAGATACTGTGAGCTCAGTGTGGGAGAGGCTCCCCACTACAGGACCTGTCGCTGAGGACTGATGATGAGACTGTGGGGGCATTTAGGGCAGAGTAATGGTGGTACAGCAGTTAACTCTGGCTCCTGTCCTTCCTACCAGAGCAAGCTAGGATTCGGGATGGTTAGGGACCTTAAAAACAGGAGCTGGAAAGAACCATACCAGCTGTTTGCCTGGGGGACAGTTGGCTTTGGTCACATCTTGTTTTCCTCATTCCTGGATGGGGCACAGAAGGAACCATGGACCCTTCCCATCCTGTCCTCACCTACCCAGGGTCACCCCAGGGCCCTTCGCTTAGGCTTCTTAACATTCCTCTGGGGCCATCCTTGTATTCTCAATAGGGTCAATGAGTCAATGTGATTCTTGCCCAGAAAGAGATTTTTATACCTCAAAAACTGGCCTATGAGTCCCTTTGCAGGTCAGTAATGAGCCCTGAAAAAGGCTCATGTGACCCCATCTTGCCCATGTGACCCTAGACTGGGTGCTCTTTGTGGCCTTCTGTAGGTGGCCACCTGACCTTATGTTTGCAACAGGGTCCACTTGTGAACAGAATTAACCGAGCGGCTTCCCTGAGCCCTGTGCTGCCCTGGAAGATGGGGCTCAAGAAGGAGGTAGGGGTGGGAAGGAGGCAGGAGGCAGGAGGCTTTGGGCAGCAGGGCGAGAGCTTATGTCCAGCAATTGGAGCGAGGGAGAAAGGGTCATGAAGACCAAATCTCCTGGCAGAGCCCCCAAATCCCACTGAAATCAAGCCAGTATTCTCGTGGCTATGAGAACAAGGAAAAAGAGATGCCCCGGGGTGGAAGGGGGAGCCACGTGCTTCTTTCCCAGTGGACATGAGATGCCCACTGTAGTTGGGAGACAGGTGGGGCAGGGACCACCACAGCCCCGGATGTGCAGTTGGGGAGTAGCACAGCTGCTTGTAAGGGTGAGGTTGGGGGAAATCAGCCTGCCTGTCTGGGTCTTACCGAACAAACGTTCCATGTTGGGACTTCCTGTACCAGAGTCTAAGAGGGCAGCAGAATCCCCAGGCAGGTCCCATGAGACCCAGGCTCGCTAGCACTGTTCTCTCTGCACTTGAGCTCCTCCAGGAGAAAATTATTTAAGTCTAATATATTGTTAGTGTTGTGCTGATTGCCTCAGCAATTATTTTTGTTGATGTTGTTGCTGTTGTTATTTATTGTACTTTGTGTCTACTGGAGAATCTCTGTAAGAGTTGCTGCCTGACTGTCCCTCCCCTCCACCTCCCAGACTCTACCTCTGCAAGTGTTGGGAACCACTGAGGGCCTGTCAGGAGCTCCTCATTGTTTAAATATTTATTTATTGTGGACAAAGGGAGCTGGGTTCCTTGATGAGTGATGTATGCAATTCCTGTTTTCTTGTTTGAGCATGTTATATTCTTATAAAAAATGAAAATAAAACTCAAATATAACATCCTGTTTCCAAGGACTGCATGGTTGAGAAAAAAGGGTCAGGGAAGTATGGTGAGTACATGGTGTTCCAGGCCTCTGAGGATTCCTTAGGAGGGATAAAAGGTGAGCTTCTCCTCTGCCACCCCAAACACACACACAGGCACACGTAGAAGATTCACCTGGCAATAGGCATAACCAGAAACAAGGGGGATAAATGACTTCCCTTAGCTGATAGAACTCATCTTGTGTCGGGCTGTCCTGTGGATTGGACTGACTCAGTCTGCTGTCATTTCACAGCCTGTGTTTTAGTCTACCTGACTAGGACTCAGCATAAGCCATTCCTAACCCTGCCTGTATCAACCCAAGAGTTGGTGGGTGCCCCTTGGCATTGTTAAGTGGTAACTTTTGTAGCATTGCTATTTGTGTTAGCTTTTCATTGCTTCACAGCAATGCTCACAGAGTAAGCGAGGAAATGGAGGGAGGAAAGCATCCTTTGGGTGCATGGTTTCAGAGGCTTTGCTCTGCGGTCACTTGGCTCTGTTATTTCTGGCGAAGTAGTCTTCAGGGTAGGGAGCATGGGTGGAACAAGGCTGTCCATCTTGCAGCAACTGAGAAGCAGCAGCCAAGATAAAGCTCTCAAGTATACGCCGTAAGGACCACTCCTTTCAACTAGGTCCCACTTCCATCATGACCTAGTAGCCTATCAATGGACAAACAGAGCCCTCACGGTCCGGTCACCTCCCAAAGGCCTCCCACCTTGAAACAGTGCTGCATTCTGGACAGAGCCTCCAACATGAATCTTTACAGGGGCATTCTAGATTCAAACTCTTCTTTTTTGCCCATGGTCAGCATGTGTTAGTATTCTTTTATAATTTCATTTCAATCCAAGGAGTGACTTTCTTTTTACAGTTTCATAGATGTCAGGGCTGGAAAGATGACTCAGAGGTTAAGAGCACTGGCTGCTCATGCAGAGGACCTGGGTTTGATTCCCAGCCCATTTCCAGCCCCCACATAGTGGCTAACAACTATCTATAATTCCAGTTCCAGGGGATCTGAGGCCCTCTTCTGGTCTCTGCAGACATTGCATAACACAGGTACACTTATATACATGCAGGCAAAACATTTATGCACATAAAAATAAATAATTTTTTAAAGTTTTTTAAAAAGAAAAAATGTATTCTTCATGTTGAGTTACAATTACCTGTTTATACACAGATCCAGACCTGATGGTGATTTTCATTGCTCTTGGAAGTCATTAGTGTGATCAGAGCTCATGTACTTTGGGTAGAAACCCATTAGAATTGCACCCTACACCCAGATCTAGGGTTCTCTGGGTAGTGACAGGAGGGATTCTGACATTGAGGACCTAGAAAGGAAGAGGGGACAAACACCACACAGGCTTTGACCTCATGTCCTGACAAGAGCTCTGCAAGGTAGGTATGCTTGCCCTATGACAGATGAGGAAATGGAGATTCCCAGAGGGAGGAACATGCAAGGGGCAGCAGGCTCCCTGGCCCTTTAAGGTAAATGTAATATAATGTGGATGTAAAAATACAAAACATTTTTGTTATCTTTCTGTGTATGTGTGTGTGTTGCCACAGCATGCATATAGAAATCAGAGGGGACAACATGCCTGCTCATATAAGAGCATGGGATCCCTGGCTGCAGCCAACTGCCACTGCCTCCCTTTGCCAGACTGCAGGCAGACTGGTTGTAGGCATGTCTTTGTCTCTAGTTTTCCACACAAAGGGCCTTATACATAGTAAGGGCTTAGCAACTGCCTCCTGAATTAAAGAACTAATTTTAAACCCAGAAGTAGAGAAGTTAGATTAGCATTCCCTACCTCCTGCCAGACCTCTCTGCTTGGATGCCTCATGAGCTCTCTGTATGCAACATGTTTAGAACCAAGGGCCTAACTGTCCTCCCCAGTCTCTGCCTTCTGTTTCTCTTCCTCTGATACTCGGAGGCCACTCAGTCTTAAGGCTTCTCCATCTCTCTTCCCCATCACATCTAATTCCCATCAGAACTAAGTGGATGGAGCTCAGCTTCTCTGCAGCTAGTGAGACATGCAGGGCAAGTCTCTGTTCTTCACTGCTCTATTTCCTAGCTGTTCTCCCGACCCTGGCCTCTTGCAGCTCCAGCTTGTGCACATGGCACCAGTCTCAGCCCAAAACACAGATCTGAACACTGTGGCTCCATTAAAGGTTGTCAGTGGTTTAATTTTAAGTGCGAGGTAAAGCCCAGCTCTTACTGTGCGTACAAGGAGCAGACCCCAGGCCTCCCTAGACTTGTCTCCTGTCCAGATAGCCGTGGCTCCTTCCTTCCCGAAATTTACGTTGGGCATGTGACACGTGTTGTCCCCTCTGCTTGAATGCCTCTTTTTCCACCTCCACTCCCTTGAAAAAAATAGAACAACAACTTTCAAAATCCAGGAAGAGTACCACATAGGTGAAGGCTTCCGGACATTCCCTCAGAGAATCGATTGCTCCACCTCTGTGATCCCCAAACACACTGTTCTTACCTTGCTTATGGCCTACCTGGCTCTACAGAATAACTAATCATGTCACAGCTCTTTCTCTTCCATTAAGCTGAATCCTCAGGGCTAGGGCTTTAGCACCTTGATAAAATGGGGGCAGGACAACACAGCAAAGCAACTCACAGCTCTGGCCAGGAGACAGATGTTGGGTAGAATCCTGGTCCATTTGCTTTGGGAACTTAAGCCTAAGGGACAGTGTCCTCACTTATGGAATGAGTATGTGATCACACCCCTCCCAGGGAGTATTGGGTGAAATGCTGATGTCCCGAGTGGCAGTTATTATTGCTACCTGACTCTCAGTACTTAGCACAGTGCTGTGGCATTGCCGGCATTAGTCAAGAATGATTTATTAGCTCTTTGAATCAAACAGCAGAATTGTTTCCAACCTAGGATTAGGAATAGATTTTTTCTTTCTAGCATGGCTGTTTCACTATCATATTTTGTCTGATGCTGAGAGCATTCCAGAGTCTCAGATCAGGATACTAAGGTGGGAGGCATTAAGCAAGCCAGCAAATCACAGGAACACAGGATTCACTCCAACCCAGATCAGTTAGTGCTGTTTTTCCAACAGTTGCTTCCATGGCTGTGGAAGGCTCTCTTGTCCCTCACCCTCTGCTGCCACCCTGTGACCATGCCAGGCAATGCTAGCTAGCTTTTCTTTGACTTACATCATTTTTATTATTTTATTTTATTTTATTTTATTTTATTTTATTTTATTTTATTTTATTTTATTTTATTTTATTTTTTGTCTTTTTGAGACAGGGTCTCCCTGTTATTTTATGTGTACAAGTGTATTGCCTGCATGTAGATAAGTGCACCCGTGTCCTGCAATGCCCACAGAGGTTAGGAGAGGCTGTCAGATCCCCTGGGACTGGAGTTATGGACAGTTGTTAGCTGCCATGTGGGTGATGGGAT
>NW_008342414.1:239894-264251 GCF_000622305.1 Nannospalax galili
TTGAACTCTCAGAGATCCGCCTGCCTCTGCCTCCCGAGTGCTGGGATTAAAGGCGTGCGCCACCATGACTTACATCATTTTTAAAGTATGGAGATCTATCTAATGGCTATAATGTTTCAACATAGCCTTGTTTATGAATTCATTTTAATGAACACATGAAATTTTGTTAAAATTTGTTAACGTTTGATAAAATTGAAATTATTTTCAATAATTAACTATATTATAATTATTAACATAGTTTCTGACATAGCTCAATGGGTATAGGAGTTAAACAAAGATTTCTTTTGTTCACAGGGCTGAAAATTAACTTTAAAAATGAAAGTTCTGAGAAGGGTGTGGTGGGACAGCAGCACTTAGGAGGCAGAGGCAGGCAGATCTCTGTGAGATCAAGACAAGCCTGGTCTACATAGCAAGTTCCAGGAAGCTGGAGCTACAGGGAAATCCTATTATAAACACACCACACACACACACACACACACACACACACACACACACACACACAGCTCTTAGGTAAAGAGAAAAGGTGTTCAGGGCCCATGAAGTGCTGATCTCAAGGTAAATCACTCTCAGTGGAATGCTTTAAATTGGTCCAGGAATCCAAATTGCTTTGAGGAAGAAAACAAAGACTGGGAAGTTAAATACCTGAGGTCCAGTTCTAAGGGTAAGAGATGTAAGGCAGCTGGGTGCTAAGCAACAGGGTGGATGCATTCACTGGCAGCGGCAGCGAGCTGAGGCAAACAGGCAAAAAGCTTCTGCCTCCTCACATCTGGGCTGCAGCCAGAAGGTGTTGCTGGATCTTGGTAAGGTCTTCCCCCTTCAGATTATCCTTCTAGGAAATTCCCTCAGAGACCCACCTGGATCCAAGCAAGTTGATAACCAAAGTTAGCCCTCATAATTACTAAGTGGAATAATGATTGAAACTTTGGGAAATGCGTTATGTGGATTAATTTTTTTTTTTTTTTGAGGTAGGATCTTCCTGTAGCCCTAGCTGACCTAGAACTCATTATGTAGACTAGTCTAGCCTCAGTATTAGACATCAGCTGGCGTCTGCCTTCTGAGTGCTGGGACTCAAGATGTGTGCCACCCTACCTGACTGGCTTAATTTTTTAATTTGAAGAGTTCCCATTTAATGGAGAGTTCCCCACTGAGAATACAATCATTTTAGCTAATTCTATCTTGCCAGTTCCAGGGCAGCCTCACAGAAAGAATGATACAATGCTCAGAGTTGAATTATATAGCCAGTACAGTCCTATATCTGATGCTTACTAATACTTGACATATTGCTCAACTTTATTTAGAGTCTCACTTTTTTTGGGGGAGGGGGGCTTTTTGAGAAAGGGTCTCTCTGTAGCCCCAGCTATCCTGGAACTCACTATGGAGACCAGGCTGGCCTCAAATTCACAGAGCTCCTCCTGCCTCTGCCTCCCGGGTACTGGGATTAAAGGCATGCGCCACCACACCCGGCTGAGTCTCACTTTTTATTATAAAATATGACTCTGAATAGTATTGGCTTCCATTAGCTTTTGTGATGACTAGGAAAATTTATGAAAAATATGTATCAGATGGTTTGGTAGCAAGTGCTCGAAAAATGGCAGGCACATGTTTTAAATATTTTACATATATTGGGGCTGGAGCGATGGCTCAGAGGTTAAGAGCACTGGCCGTTCTGGCAGAGGAACCATGTTCAATTCCCAGGACCCACACGGCAACTAACAACTGTCTGTAACTCCAGTTCCAGGGGTTCTGATGCCCTCTTCTGAACTCCATGCGGTGCACTTTCTGTAATTCTTGTAACAATCCTATAACATTACAAATATAGAAATCAAAGCCCAGAAAGTTTAAACAAAACCCCCAAATATAAAGAGCCAGCAAGTAGCTATATTAGATAGCTATCGCTGTCTAACAAACCAGTCCAGACCATTCTCACGTTATTGAGAGAACATCAGTATTCCATCGATTCAACTTAACCCTATTGCCTTCTCACTGAGCTCAAAGAAAGCTTTTGATAAGCTCAGTGCATGTCACTCCCAAGCTCAAAGTCAGCTCCTGCTGTCTGATGGGTCTTTTGGTCTGAAGAAGGATTGAGGATATTGCTCAATTCTAACAT
This sequence comes from Nannospalax galili, assembly GCF_000622305.1. Lineage (NCBI taxonomy): Eukaryota > Metazoa > Chordata > Mammalia > Rodentia > Spalacidae > Nannospalax > Nannospalax galili. Next base: position 242,002 of record NW_008342414.1, read on the forward strand.
CTTGAATGTGGGAAGTGGGCCAGAAGGAAGGGGGGGGCTATTTTCCTTTAAGAAATATATTTATTTATTATTTTTATTTTATGTATATGAGTTTATTGCCTGCACGTATGTAAGTGCACCCATGTTGTACAGTGCCCACAGAGGTCAGAAGGAGGGCATTGGGTTTCCCTGGAACCTGAGTTAAGAGTGATTGTTAGCTACCATGTGAGTGCTGCGAACAGAACCCAGGATCTCTGGAAGAGCAGTCAGTGTTCTTAACCACTGAGCCATTTCTCCAGCCCTGGGGAATATGTTCTTACATTGTCCTTTGGCCTTGTCATTTCTCTCCATCTCAGGTCCAGGATTCTCACGAATTCCTGGGCCTTCTCTCTGCTCTTGGTGAACAATTCCTTCTTCAAAGTCTAAACCCCTTCTCGTGGCTAGGGTCTGTGGATGGACTGATGTCTCCTCCTGCCAGGACAGTGGTCCAAGTCTGCCTGTCTCTTGGGGTCAGTCTCTTCCTTGCTTCCCCTGGTTCAAGGCAGTCTGGGGGAATCATGATGCCTGTCTTGCCCACTGGACTGTACCCCCTCCATGCTGATCTGTTCCTAGCACTTGTTATTTCCTAGGAAGAGACAACTAGTGCCAAGTGCCACTCCTCTCAGGCTTGTTCATGTGGTGTGACAACTAACAAAGTGCTGTGTTTTCTTCACAGGGATGGGGGGTGGAGTGGGGAGGGGGGTGAGTTTTTCCCTATGCCCTGACCTTGATCCAGAGTTGAAATTTTTACTGGATTCTGACAATTGGTTTCCTCCATTATTCACTGTGTCTTTATTATTGTGTTAATAGTTTAGAGTTTTAGTATATGCATACTTTTATTTTTTTGGTCTTTTTGAGACAGGGTCTCCCTGTAGTCCCAGCTGGCCTGGAACTCACTATGTAGACCAGGCTGGCTTTAAACTCACAGAGAGATGTCTGCCTGCCTCTGCCTCCCAAAGGCTGGGACTACAGGTGTGCGCCACCATGCCTGGCTTATATGCATACTTTTATTATAAGTAGCTCCAAATTCTTTTTGGAAGTGGGGTTTGGACATCATAAACATGTAACAAACCATCAAGCCAGCTTTACCTCTTAAGAATCAGATTCAGTACCCAGTCTAGGTCTGTTTAAATTTTTTCTCTGGGAAGAAAGTGACAGATTGAGAGAAATGATCTTTAACTTCCCAAAATGACCCATTCATATTAGTTGGATTTTTTTCAGGTGGAGCTTATTCTCCAATGTATCAAGCCAATATCTCTGGAACTGTGGCATAACTAAATATTTGAGTAGAGAAAATAAACAAATAAAAATGAGTAAAATGGCCCAGGCAACTGATAGCTATCGGCTTCGCTGTATGGTGTGCATCCACCAAGCAAAAACTGCCGCACAGAATGTCAACTGCGATTAGAGAGGTCAGCCTATGGTGTGATGGCAGAAGACAAAAATAAGGGCAGTTCTTAGTGAGGACCCAACAGAACACGCCGCGGCACCGCAAAAGTAACCCAATTTCTCCCTCTGCTGGCCGACGATAGGGACTGCTACTTCCACACCCCTGACAAGTCTAGCTTCCTTTGTTCTTTCTGATTCCCAGAAAATAAACTGCTCCTGCTTCCAAACAGCGTCCAGCTGGGAGCTAATCTTTATTCCTTACACCAGAAGTCACCTGACACAGCCCGAACCTGTAAGGACTGTTGTAATCAAGCCCCAGAACGTCTTACTAAGATGCTCCTGGGGTTAAGTTATTTCTGGTTGCAGCAGCTTAATACCCCGTGCTCCATGACAGCCGAGCTTCCCCAGCTTCAACACCAGCTGCCAGGAGGAGAAAGAGAGCGTTCTCCAGGCGTCTTTATCGTACTGTCCTTTGCAGACTAACATCATCTGCTACCTCTGTGTGCTGCCCTGCTCTGGGCTGACATTGGCTGGGTTATTGCAACAGTCTCGGTTAAAATGAACACTTTAGACACTGTTCTAGTTTGCCTTCAATTGCTGTGACAGAACACTCTGACCAATACCAATTTGGGGAGGAAAGGATTAATTTGGTTTACATAGGTTCTGGAACTTGTGCCACCCCCCTTTATTAAATATAGGTTCTAGGGATCAAACTCCAGTCACCAGGCAAATCTAGCAAGTGCCTTTACCCACTGAGCCATCTTTCCAGCCCCGTGTAGTTGTCCTGTGACTCCGTTTACGTGCCCCCCAGGACACACAATAATAATAAATTTTAAAATAAAAATTTGTTTATGATCTCTCTTCTATTAAGATGTAAGCACCACAGAGAGCTTCATGAGTTTATGCAGTAAGCCACTGCATCCCAAGCCTTTATAACCATCACTGGCAACACATTCGGTCCCTGACATGTATTAAGTACATGACAGGTTTATTATGTTCCTTTTCACCCAAGAAGACAGGAGGTTTGCAAGAACATGGAAAAGATACGAGAGGTGGGTAAATGTGGGTGCTGCAACCTGAGTTTGGAAGGCTGAGAGGCCAACGCTGTGATCCACATCAATCTGTCATTGGTGGTCAGGGAAGAGCCACTACTTTCCTCCCTCAGGTGAAGATTGCTAAGCTGTGCCAGAGCTGGCATTGCGCAAACACGCCTCCTCAGCAGCTTTCTCAAGGCTTTCTTGGCTCCGCCCTGCCGGTTTGGCGACATGCCCTAGGGAGGAAATGTTTCCATGCAATGATTAGCTACTGCCAGAAGAATGGCTACAGAAGAGACAGTGTTTGGAAGGTAAGGTGACAGACGGAGGAATGCTGGCATCCTCTGTGAAGTCTTGCAGAATCCCTCAGGCAGTCCCTTCTGGGGACTGGAGCTGAATGGGCCTGGAGGTCTTGGGGAGAGGAAGGGGCACTCAGAGACCCATGGCCGCCCTGTAGGAGCGCTGCCACCCTGAGCCCTTCCCCACAGTGTTCGGTCTCTGTCCAGACGTTGTTATTTATGTCCTCTGCTTCTGCGCCACCTCTGGTACTGGAGAGGAGAAACGAAAGTGAAAGCAGGGCTGTTCGTTGCTAAACTCCATTCTCTACACCCTGGTGCTTTGCTCCAGGTTGCCCTGAGGATTTTCTTTCCTTCTCTACTCCTTAAATAACACCAGGTCACCTCATATGAGAGGTAGCAAGGACTGTCTGCACAAACACGTTGGTTCAAAGGTTTCACTAGCCGGTGTTCACATTATGTTGTATATGTGGACCTCAAAGAAGGTGGCTTTGTGCCTTTTGTTGGAGATGCTGCTGTTTAGATGCTCAGATAACAACAGTTTGGAGCTGTCTGATGACTGAGCAGGATCTAAAATGTCTAGAGCTAAATGAGGCCGTTGCAGTAACCTGACACACTTGGCTCTTCTGTTTGTTCAGTATTTATGTGCACAAATTTTCACTGTTAATTAACTCTCTCATCCAGTGCCTAGTATTTGCTACACACGGGAATGTACTGTCTACACATGACCTTGTTTACTGTTGTCCTCCTTTGAGGAAACAAAATTGTGACTCAACAATGTACAAATGCACAATCAGGAAGTAACAGCCAAAAGTTACTTCAGAATGTAACACACCCAGAAATCCAAGGCTGAGATCAGAATCCACATTTTTTCACAGCTACTTTAAAAGCACGCAAGGATACAAAGAAGGCACGTATGGAGTTGGCAGGCACTGTGACCAGCCTTATTGGGAATAAAGACACGCAAATGGACAAAGACCATGAAATACATTTTTCTTATTAAATAAGCTTTCTTTCTTGATATCTTTCTTTCTAAGAAGCTGTCAATTCTAGGTAAGTAAATAGGTGTACATTATATTGAAAAAAGTAGTTAGCTTTCATGACTAGTTTTGAAGCTTTTGAAAATAAGATAGAATGGCTAAACTTTCTGCAACATCATTCAAACTGTTTAAAACTTTAATTTTTAAAATATTGTTTCAGGTATTTAACTAATTAAGAACAGAAACAAGCATGTAAGTGTACATTACACATCACTACAATGCTTAAAAGGTTTTATGATATCAGAAGGAACTGTTTATAGCATGATAAAGGAACCACGCATAAAATCACTTACACGGCATGATCCCAAGCTAAAAATAAATTATAGAAATATACTAAATATTAGTAGCAGCTGTTTCTGGGTAGGGAGACTATAGAGCGATGCTTTTCTCATTTTAAATTTATATATATTCATAATAGTCTATAGTTTAGCAGTTCTGAATTAAGCAACTCACTCAATGTATTTAGAAAAGGCTGCTAGTAAAGCCAAGTTCTAGATCAGATGACTTTTCCAAATTACAAAGTACCTCTTTCCTTGTCTACAGATGGGATGTCAAAAGACTGAGAACACCTGGTAATCCCAATTTGTACTCCAAGACTCAAGTCTCAAGGAAATAAGTGTTTGTTTTTCTCAAGAAAAAGGCTGAAAGTTGCAACCACTGGCATTTACCATCATGGAGACCATGGATTGTAGCAACCCCCAAGAGGGGTCCACAGCCTCAGGTGGTCAGAGGGCTACTGGAGAAGACAGTCTTTTGTTAATTGAAGCCGTTAAAAGGCAAAATATCGATGAGATCCATAAATTGCTGGCAACAGGGGCTGATGTCAACGTTTCTGAGGATATTGGGGGCTGGACACCTTTGCACAACGCAGTGCAGTGCGGCAGGGTGGACATTGTAGAGCTTCTGCTTCGCCATGGTGCCGACCCTCATCAGAGGAAGAAGAACGGGGCCACTCCATTCATCATTGCTGGGATCCAGGGAGATGTGAAACTGCTCGAGATTTTCCTTTCTAAAGGAGCAGATGTCAACGACTGTGATTCTTATGGCTTTACAGCTTTTATGGAAGCGGCTGAGTACGGTAGGGTCGAAGCCTTAAGATTCCTTTTTGAGAAGGGAGCAAAAGTGAATTTGAGTCGAGAGACACGGGAGGACCAAAGGAGACTTAAGCAAGGAGGGGCCACGGCTCTCATGAGTGCTGCTGAAAAAGGCCACACAGAAGTCGTGCGTATTCTTCTCGAAGACATGGGAGCAGAAGTCAATGCCTGCGACAACATGGGCAGAAATGCCTTGATCCGTGCTCTGCTGAGCCCAGATAATGAAAATGTGGAGGAAGTTACCTGCCTTCTGCTGCACCATGGGGCTGATGTCAACGTGAGGGGAGAAGGAGGCAAGACGCCTCTGATGGCCGCAGTGGAAAAGAAGCACATCGGTTTGGTGCAGATGCTACTGAGCCAGGAGCACATAAACGTCGATGACAGAGACCACGAAGGCAAGACAGCCCTGAGGACTGCTGTGAAACTCAAACAGAGGAAAATTGTCGAGTTGCTGTTGCATGATAAGGGAGCCAATACCGACTGTGGGGATCTTGTTGGGATAGCCAGGCGGAATTACGACGATTCCCTTGTAAAACTTCTTCTCAGTTATGGAGCTAAGGAACATCCTGACCCTCCTGTTAGAGAATGGGTACCTCAGAGTTCACGCTGGGGAAAAGCCTTGAAAAAGCTCCACAGTATAAGTCCTCGTATAATTGGTAAACTCAAGCTCTTCATCGGTGAAGAATTTAAAATAGCTGACACTTCTGAAGGGAACATCTACCTGGGGTTCTATGAGGAGAGAGAGGTGGCTGTAAAGGTGTTCCGAGAGGACAGCATATATGCAGCAAATGAAATCTCCTGTCTGCAGTGCTGCCGGGATCACAGTAACTTTGTGACATTCTATGGGAGTGAGAGCATCAAGGGCTGTTTGTATGTGTGTGTATCCCTCTGTGAGCAGACGCTGGAAGAGTGCCTGGCCCTGCATAGAGGGGAAGCTGTGGAAGATGAGGAGGATAAGTTTGCTCACAACGTCCTGCTATCTATATTTGAGGCTGTTTATGTACTACACTTGTTGCTTGGTTACACCCATGAGGACCTGAATCCACAAAACATCTTACTAGGTGAGTTCCTGTGGTCATCTTTTCTGTGTGTCTGTGATAATACTGCAGACTGTTATAAATATATAACAGGAATTTGATAGTTCTGGAGACTAGGAAGTCCAATGTCAAGGCATAGACATAAGGCAGAGGCCTTCTTGGACTATGCCATCCATGGTGGAAGGCAAAAAGGTCAAGAGAGCTCAAGAGAGCTCAAGAGAGCACCAAACATACTTTTCTAATAGATCCACTCTCAAGATAATGAAACCATATGCTTGTTAGTGACATTAAGCCATCCATGAGGGCAGATTTCTTATGGCCTAATCAACTCTTGAAGGTCTCACTCTCAATATTAACTATAAAATATTAAAATCCCTAGTATATAACATAGGAGAAAACCCAAAGGTTGGATTTGGTGATGATTTTTTAGATGAGCTACGAAAGGCATGATCAATGAAGAAAAAGTTGTTAAGAAGCAAGAAGGGATTAACTTTTTATTAGAGATTTTTCTGTTCCACCAAAGAAACATTGTCAAGAGAATGAAAAGATGAGCCACAGTCTGAGAGAAAAAAACTTTTGCAAGAAACCCATCAGGTAAAGCATTGCTGATCACAATATGGAAAAATCCCCCGAAGTCAACAAGAAGAAAGTGGAACAACTTGGTTTAAAAGGGGGCCAAAGACATTAGAGGACTGAGGTTAAGCTTATTGGCAGTAGGGTAGAGGGAAGATTTTATTTAAAATGCCAGCACACTGTTTATTAATAGCCTGTGATTGATTTGTAGAGACTAGGCTTAAGTGTTAAAAAATAGCATGTTAACAGTATCAGCTGAATCAAATAGTGAAAGATAGAGACCCTTGAAAAGAATCAAGTCAGAAAAGCAGTGAGGTCTTCCATTTAGGCACCTTCAGAAACCAAAGTGAGTAGCAGAAACCAAAATGAGGTAAAGAAGGACAGGAAATGACTGGTTTGGATAACAGGCAACAACCCCTGGCTTCCATCTGTACCCTGTCTGCCTCTTCAGACTCTGACCGGCCACCTTATGACTTCATCCCTGCTCCCTGCTCTCTTGGCCTTGTCACAATCAGATTGGAATTGTCCAGGTTCCTTGCTGTCTCAGGAATTCCTATTTGGAGCATCCCCATCTCTGTTAAAAAAATGTAAGATTGGGATTGGTCAGTGCAACAGGAAAATGAAAGATGAGACCCACCTCAGGACAGATTGTTCTTAAGAACAATGAAGGACCATGGTTTCTCGGAGGGATGGACCTGAGGCCCTGAAGCATGGTTGGTCTCAGTTTTTATGGGGTTTAGGAAGAAAGACCAGGTGTTTTTCTGCAGTCCTGTTTTTTTTTTTAACAGGGGAATTGGGACAATGTTTTCCCAGACAGCAGTCACTGAGTTGAGGGTTGGGGTTTCACACAGTTTCCTGGCTGGGGATTTCTCCTTAGTTGGGGCTTTCCAACCTGAAACACTGATCCTTCAGTCCCCTCCCTACCCTCTTCTTGCCTTCCCAATTTTATCCCATCTCTAATCATGTAGCTTTCCTGTAATACAATAATAGAACATCTTGCGCTTTTGCCAGTGTTTCCAAAATTGCAATACTTTTTATACTTATTTGTGGAATAATTTAGTGTGTCTCCTTGTCCAGACACTAAACTCGTGGGCTGAGTTCTTCTTCACTCGTTTTAATTTTTTGGTAAATGCTTGACAAATAGTTTGATGGATTCATGTTTATGATCCTCTAGGATCCCACACAACTTTAATTCTATGTTTGGAATCAAAAGGACTCTAGATGCGTACTGGCAGATATATCTTGCCCTGGCCTCTTCCTGATACAGCTCAGATTTGTTTCCTGTCCACTACGATGTGAACTGCTCTACCAAACGCTCACTTCCATGCCAGGCTTAAACCTCTCAAACTGTGATAGAAATAAGTCTTTCCTTCTTTAAATTCCCACAGCTACACAAAAGGACTTCATATAGAAGATGTGGTATAGGCAAAGCGCAAATGAAGGTGGGAGGAATTTCAAGGAATGTGTGGGTCTCGTTCCTGTGGTTCCATGGTGTAATGGCCAACATCAGGAGTCTGCAGGCTTCTTAGGGAGAGAAAATTTATCTTCCTCATCCCCCACAGCTTCCTTTCTACACACAGCAAGGAGGTGTTTTAGTGTCTGATCACAGAGGGACACATATAAACAGTCCTGTTGCTCTCACTCCCATAGACTGTCACAAAGTTTCTATAATCTCCACAACACTGCAGACATACTGGCCTTCATCATACTTGGACATCACCCAGCCTTCTTCTTCAGACTCCTTCAAGCCAATAGCACTGGCTCACCTCTTGTAGGATAAATATCGGACTGGTTCTCCTTTTATCTCATTCCTGATGTTTAGCAACTCTCTCATCCTTCTTCCTGAAGGATCAATGTCTTCAAGAAGGAAGAAGAATCTGAAGGGGGTAGGGAAGCAATGACTGCATGAACACATCACTGACCCATGATTGTGGTCTAAAGTATCAGAGTAGTTTGGGGCTGTTTGGCTCAACTGAATGGAAAGCCATGCAAGACATTCCTGATTTAGAAACTTGTTGGTTTGTTGTTAGTTAGCCATAGGATGTAACCTTGATTAGTGCCAGCAGTTTCTTTACAAATCTGTGCTGTGTCCCAGGAACTGTGAGAATGGGGAACTAGTTAACTTTACTCTCATCTTTTCCTACTGTTTGGTGGTGATATATATTTATGTAAATGAATTGACTATCACAGCATGGAGAATTAATATTTTCCATACACCTCTGAAATTATGCCTTAGATTCCAAGAATGCTGTTCGCCTGTCAGATTTTGATAAGAGCAAGAAGTGGACGGGAGAGCCACAGGAAGTTAAGAGCGATCTGGAGGTAATTTCTTTAGTCTACTTTTTCTTTTCTCTGCTCTCTTCTTTGTTTATTATTTCAGTTCCTGTGGTCAGAAGGAAAGGCTTCTCAAGGCTTTTTTCTGTCTTGCCCACTGTCCTTGCTCCCTGGAATGCAATGGCATTTCCTTAGGTACCTCCTACCGTGGAGCTCTCATCACCATCAATAGAGGAGGTGTAATGGCTGGGTAGGTATAGAGGTGCCTCTCACCGTGGCCCCTTTTTATCTCTATTCTCCCTCTACTAGCTAAAAACGTGGTTAAATTGAACATTTGTGCCTATTCTTCAAACACTTCTTAGAGGTATTTCTGAGTACTCCAAAGGATTTTGCTACCTAAGGATAAAGTTAATGAGATTTCCTTCCCCACTCTATTCAAACTTACCAGCTGAGCTCCAAAGAAAGCCAGATATCGAGGCCTCAGAGAACTTCTGGGAGGGGTGGGTCAGTCTTCAGCTCAAAAGAGACAGAGCTTGGCCAAAGTGTTAAGCTAGCTGGTGGTCCTGAGAGGACATGGAGCTAGAGGCCCTGTGGACCAAAGTCCCCAGGCTTATTTATACCTGGTTGGCAGTTTTCTCCTGGGTAGTAACCAATGGTCAATAGCTTTGGTTCTTGGTTTGGCGGTTCCTGATTTCAGTTCTTCCCCTTTGCTGTCGAGCATAGCTGGCTCTTATGCTGAGCTTCTCCTTTGCTTTTCTTCCTCGTTGTGTCCTACCTCCTTGAATTAGCACAGTGTCCTATCTGACTGGGAATGGCTCTATTATCTGCTTCCTCATATAGTACTAGATCCAGTTCCTAGCCTTACTTGAGATATCCCTTTTGTTTAAAGCTGTCTCCCTTTGTTTAACTCATCTATAGTCTATCAGTACATTTAAGACCTAGCTTAAATCCCTCTGCTGCCAAAAAGTCTATCCCAACAACTCTGGACCAGTGTTACCCTTCATAAGCCTAAATTGTGTGTTCCATGTGATGCCTTGAAGAGTTCTCCATGAACAGAGCTGTACCTTCCTTCCCTAAGAAGCCTACAGACTCAGAGTCCCGATGTTGACCATTATACCACAGAACCACAGGAACAAGGCCCACATATTCCTTGAAATTCCTCCCATCTTCATTTATGCTTTGCCTGTACCACATCTTCTATATGAACTCCTTTTGTGTAGCTGTGGAAACTTAAAGGAGGAAGGTCTTATTTCTATCTCAGCTTGAGAGGTTTCAGCCTGGTGTGCAAGTGAGCGTTTGGTAAAGCAGCTTACATCATGATGGACAGGAAGCAAAGCTGAGCTGTAACAGGAAGAAGCCAGGGCAAAATATATCTGCCAAGACATGCCCCCAGTAACCTGCTTCTTCCAAACAGGTCCCAACGTCCATAGTCCCACCACCTCAAAATAAGTCCATTGAAAATTTGAATCTATCAGTGGGTGAAACCATCCATTAGGTTGATGTAGAGCCTGATGAAAAATTAGGAAAGTAAGGATTTTAACCACCCCACCCCACCTCTCTGTCTGACTCTGTCAGCAAAATTCAGGTGACAGGTTTGTGGTTAAAACTGTGACATACTTAGCTAGAGCCATTTGCTTTGTGTCCTGACAAAACTTGCTCAATTTTGTTTGTCTCAGACAGGGACTTTTTATTTTTTTCCTCAAGAATTAGACAAATTACTTGCTTTTTAAAACTTTTCACTGTTAGCCAACCAATATGCAATTTGCCTATGCTGTAACCTACTATCAAAGGTATAAAATGTAAAAACTTCCACTCTTAGGGGTCCAGACTCTGAGACTTGAGTCCTCTGGACCAGGCTGCAGCCATAATGAAATCTGCTTCCTGAACCTTCCCTGAGTCTTGCCTCATCTTCCCTGCAACAAGGTCACACTCTCCCAATCTAATCTCTACAAATACCCTCACAGACTGACCCATTCTCCTAGGCAGACCTGTCCAAAAAGGTTGAAAATTGAGATTAACTATCAAAGTCTTCCAAGGTTACCCAAACAGAGAGGTAACTCCTTTGCATTTTTGGCTTGGTTTGTGGCTTACGTGCAGGCCCTTGGATGGCTGGTTCTATATGTGGTAAAGAAGGGTGAGATCCCTTTTGAGACCCTGAAGGCTAAAAATAATAAAGAGATGGTGCAAGAATCTCCAGATGAAGAGACTAAGGACCTCATTCACAGCCTGTTTTCTCCTGGGGAAAATGTGAAGGACTGTTTAAAGGACCTGTTGGGCCATCCCTTCTTTTGGACCAGGGAGAAGTAAGTAAAAGGCGGTGTGTAGTACAGGCCTCCAGAAGGGGTGCAGAAGGGTGTGGGCAGCTGTTGGGCTGGGTTATCAGTAGACTCAGGCTTTTCTCCCACCTTAGCATATGCTGGCTGTGTGTCCTTGGAGAGGTGATTTAACTTGCTAGATTCTTGTTTTGACCTCTGAAGAATAAGTGGAAAGAAAGAGCCTCTCTCATGCAGAATTTCGTTTTGGTTTACTTATTTTCATTTTTATGTGTATGAAAGTTTTGCCTGCATGTATGTAAGTGCCCCTGTTTGTGTAATGCCAGAGAAAGCCTGAAGAGGATATTGGATCCCCTGGAGCTGGAGTTATGGACAGTTGTTATTGGGTGCTGGTGGGTGCTGGGAGCCAGTTCTCTTAACTGCTGAGCCAATTCTCTATTCTCTATTCTGGTTCTCTGTTCATATGCAGACTTTTTACCAAAACCCAAAGCATATTAGTTTTCTCTCTTTGCAAAGAATGGGATAACCATAGTAACTGTCTCATCCTCAGCCGTTATAGGACACTTCGGAATGTGGGAAATGAATCTGACATTAAAACTCGAAAACGTGACAGTGAGCTCCTCAAGCTGCTGCAATCAGGAACAGCTAAACCTTCCAGAAGTTTTGATCAGTGGAGATCTAAGGTACAAGCATTTCCTATGGTCTAAGAATCATTCCAGGAATAAGAGTATATGTAATGTTTTATGTTACCTTTCCTAACTTATTTTTTACCACTAGCTGTTGCAACCAGGAAGTGAAAGAGGTGGTTTTCCTTTCTTCAAAAGAGCCCTCTTGGCTCTTGAGTTTCTGCTCCCTCTGTCAGAGTCCAGGGCCCCCAACAGACTGTTATTCAGACTGCCTTAGGATGGCCTTGACCAGCCCATTAGTCATTCTGTCAAGTCTAGCCAAGAGTCCCATTATGACAAGACTTAGCATTGGTGTGCAAATATCTCTGTGGTGTGTTGACTTAAGGTGCTTTGGGTAAATCCCCAGCACCTTATGTGGGTCATGATAGGTCTAGTTTTAGTTTTTTTGAAGAAACATAATACTGATGACTGGGTTAGTTGATATACCCACAGACTTAAAATTTTTTTTAAAAATTTTATTATTTTTATTTTATGTGAGAATATTGCTTGCATGTATGTAAGTGCACTGTGTTGTGCAGTGTTGATGCGGTGCGGCAGGTTGCACGCTGCTATGCCAGCTGTTGCTGGGGTGCGCAGGTTTCGCGCACCGAGCCGCTGTGGATCCCTGCTGTGCAGGTCCCTGGCTCCCGGCGGCTACCGGGAGCTGGAGGCTCTGCAGGCCGCGATCAGCTGCCGGGCGGGTTCCGTTCCAAGCTGCCAGCGCTCCCTCTATGCAGGCGGATGCACACGATCCAGCGGTCACCGGATCACGAGGGGAGGTGCAGGAACGGCGAAAGCAGGATCTTTGCGAGTGGCTGTTGACGGAAGGATAGCCCCCTCCGGGAAGACTGGATCACAGGCTGGTTCCAGGCGCAGTGAGACAGCTCAGTCAGATTCAGTGATTCAGCTCCAGCCAAGTTTATTCAGTGATTCAGCTTCGCTTTATTGGGGTGAAACCAGAAGATTTATAGTGTGGAGGCAGTAGCAAAAGCCTCAGCTGATAGGTGCTCATAGGATGCCCTATTTACAGGCGGTGGGCTTCTATCAGGCTGTCAGACAGTGCCTGATTATCACATAGGAAAAACCTGGCAGTTTCTTTGCCAGAGGTCATGTATCTGTGACAGCCACTTCAAAGGTGAGTCAGGAAGGAGAGCAGAAGGCGCCGGCTGAGAAGAGGAGTCTCTCCATTTGTGCGGAGCCGGCTTGCGGCTATCCGGACATGGAGAGACTGCGACCCTAAACAACAGGGTTCCCCAACAGTGCAGTGCCCAGGAAGGTCAGAAGAGGGCATCAAATTCCCTTGGAACTGGAGTTATGGACAGTTGTTAGCTGACATGTGGGTGCTAGAATCGAACCTGGGTCCTCTGCAAGAGCAGCCAATGTTCTTAACCTAACCACTGAGCAATCTTTCCAGCCCCAAAGACTTTTAAATCATATTTCAATGTGCTTTTAATTTTTTTTTTTTTTTTGGTCTTTTTTGAGATAGGGTCTCCCTCTAGTCCCTGGTCTCTAACTCACAGAGATCCAGCTGCCTGGCTCTGCCTCCCAAATGCTGGGATTAAAGGCATGTGCCACCATGCCCAGCTCTTCAATATGCTTAAAAAATTAGTTCCTTATAACCCCTCAAACACACACAACTGCATTTCATGCTGTGGTATGTCATTTGCTTTCCCTTGTTTCTATCAGTGTGTTCTCTTCATTGGTAGAGAGTAGCATTTATTCAAATTTGTATTTGGCCTTTTGACATTAACACACCATCAGGATTTATTTCATGTTGCAGCATATTTTTGCATAATGTTTTATTTTTCAGATTGACAAATGTGTTATGAAAAAAATGGATGCTTTCTATTGCAAAAATAAAAATTTCTATCGGGACACTGTGGGTGATCTGCTGAAGTTCATCCGGAATATAGGAGAACACATTGATGAGGAAAAAAATAAGAGGTGAGTGCCGCTGTCATTCTTCTAAGTCAGGTATGGAATGAGAACAGTTAGAAAGCCCAAGTCTAAGTCTATCTGTGTGGAAAGAAGGAAATTTACTTTGACAAAGAAAAGCAATTATTTTCTGTTTAGAAAAGGGATCCCGCAGGCGCTTTGTCATTAATTACATACGCATCTAGCACGTCTTCCTTTTTAGCTTTTCTGGGGCCCATAGCTTGTGGCTTCTTGTAGGAACAGCGCAGGACAGGGCCTCTGTGTGATGGGAATGTAGATTTTTAAAAAGTTGAACATAATCCTATGTTAGGTAAATCATTTTTTGCTGCCAAAAATGTTAGCTGCAAACACACACAGACACACAGACACACACACAGACACACACAGACACACACACACACACACACACACACACACACACTCACGCACATGTGCATGCATGAGCAGTCTTTTTTTAGGGGAGGTTGTGGGTTGTATATAAGGATTTACGGGATTATATTATTACCATTTTTATGAAAGAAAAAAGTTCAGAGAGATTAAGTGGCCAAAGTTTTCCCAGTTATTGAAGGGTCAGGAGGGGAGTCTTGCTGGTCAGATTCCAAAGTCCTTGTTGCTTTAGAAACCAAGAAAGCAGGCTGGAGAGATGGCTCAGCGGTTAAGAACACTGACTGTTCTTGCAGAAGATCTGTGTTCAATTCCCAGCACCCACATGGCAACTAACAACTGTCTGTAACTCCAGTTCCAGGGGATCCAACAGCTTCTTCTGTCCTCCGCAGGCATTGCATGACACAGGTGCACTTACGTACATGCAGGCGTAACACTCATACACATAAAATAAAAATAATAAATAAAATATTTTTAATAAAAGAAACCAAGAAAGCTCAGTGAGCTCCTGGGCCCTACACTGTGGAGAAGGAGGAGCTAGGGCAAGTGTAAGAGGAACAATTTGTTTCATTTCAGGGTAAAGGAGATAATTGGAGACCCTTCCTGTTATTTTCAGAAGACATTTCCAGATCTGGTCATGCACGTCTATAAGAAACTGCAGCATACCGAGTACAGAAAACATTTTCCTTAGACTCAACCAGGCCTCCGTGGGATCCAGGTGACAGGAAGGGTGGACCCTGGTGCTGACTGGGTCTTACAAGTTCAAGGAACAGTTTTTTATCTGTGTAGCTTTCAGCAAGTCACAGTTCTCTGGGTCTTTTAATTAGCCTGGTTGTTTTGAGGGAATGAGTTGGCTAGCTGGCCTGTTAGTTTCTGGCATAGAAAGTCCCCCACATTTCTTTACTTACAAAAGGAGTGTTTTCCCAAACTATACTGCTCCATTTTAGTGGCAGGAACTGGGAGAACCTTCTGACGAGATCCCTCTTCTTTTCTTCTTCTTTTTTTTAAAATCTTATTATTATTGTATCTCTTTCTGTGTTTATGATGTGTGTGTGAGCACACACATACCAGTGTGCGTGTGCCATATAACATATATGTCCTAGCACACATGTGGGGGGGTAGTCATAGGAAAGCTTTGGGGAGCTGACTCTCTCCTACCTTTACAGGAATTCTGGGGATCAAACTCATGTCTCAGATTTGCATGGCAAGCGCCTTTACCTGCTGAGTCATCTTACCAGCTGAGTCATCCTACCAGCTGAGTCATCTTACCAGCCTGATTCCTATTATTCATTTCACCAAAGGAATGAGTACCAAGACCCCTAAATTTTTATATTTCATAATTGTCTCAGTCAATTCTCCTGGTGATCTTGCAAACAGAATTTATTATTTCTATTTAAGAACTAGAGGCTCAGCTTGAGTGACTTTCCCAACATCATACAGTCTGTACAGAGCACTGTATAAATGGATCTGGTGTTATTGTCACATCTCACATGGGGGCTTTGTAAACTTAATCAGCAATTCAGGGCTTTTCTGGATGAAACCCAGAAGGAATTTGCCAAAATATGCCAAAGAGGTTCCCAGAAACCTATTTATTCATTCAGTATTGTTGGATATTAATATAAATCTAGGTACTAGTTGCATGAATTCCATTCCTTCTAGAAACACCTGCACTGGTTCTTCATGATCTCCAGGCAACAGTTCTCACTTGGGGTCATTTGACAGGGTCACAACTTGGGGGATGGTACTACTGGCATTAGGTACATGGAAACCAAATTTTCTGTGATGCATGAAACTCCATTCTGGGTACCCTCTCCAGCTCCCTGGCACACAGAGGGACCTCAGCCCACGCTTCTCTCTACCTTGTACTTTTGCTCCCCTTTCCTGCAATCAAAGCTACTTAGGGCCAATGACTGACTTTGAATTTGTGTCCCCACTGTATAGTAGAAATATCTGCCTTACGGTAATGCTGAATAAATCTTCATTGACTAATCGAGTCATCTTTGTGTGTTCATAATAATAATAGATTTTATGATGCTTTAGAATTTATACATCTGCATATTTTCCAATCTCATTTTTTTGGTTTTTATTTTTATTAAAATTTTTAAATTTTATGTGTATGAGTGTATTGCCTGCATGTGTGTAAGTGCACCTGTGTCGTGCAATGCCTGCAGAGGTCAGAAGAGGTCAGATACCCTGGTACTGGAATTATGGATGGTTTTTAGCTACCATGTAGGAATCGAACCTGGGTCCTCTGCAAGAGCAGTGAATACTCTTAACCACTAAGCCATGTCACCAGCCCCCTTTTTTATGTTTTTGAGACTCTGTAGCTCTGGCTGGCCTGGAATTCATTGCAGAGACCAGGCTGGCCTTGATCTCACAAAGATCTGACTGGCTCTGACCCCTGAGTGCTGGGATTTAAAGTATGTCCCCACACCTGGCCTCCCATTTTGTGTTTGAAACAGTCCTATAGGGTACGATTCTGACATTTATTTTGAGGAGGAAACTCAGACTAGAAATATTTTGATTTACTTTAGGCATATGGCTAGGAAGTGTCACTGTCTTGATTTGGATAAGTTATCTGGTGTGACATCAGATGTTCTTTCCACCTATCATTGTGATGGTTAAGGTGGGGCTTGGAATAGGAATTAGATGGTGTCTTAGAGTACTTCCAAAGGAAGTGTCTGACAATGGGAAGATAAGTATCACTAAAAGGAGTTCAGATATACTGGAAGAAATAAGCTGAAGACTTTAAAAAAAAAAAAAGCCTTATTAGCACATAAGTTGTTTTAGGTTTTAAAATTGAGCTTTGGTTGTTAATCAAAATGTCTATGTGCAAAGCATATTCAATAAATTTTTGAATCCTTTTATTAAGTCTGATTTTCTTTGAGTGACATTTCTGCTTTAGTGACTTGTGATGTCTATAATAGAACAGAGTAAACAAGTGATGCGGGAAACTACTCCTGGGGAGATATGAACAAATGTCTATTCACCCCAGGTGAGGAACCAACAACAGACCAAAGTAAGAATACCACCAAAGTCCAGTTTGGTGAAACAACGAGTTTATTGGTGTTACTTACAGGAGTATGGGTGAGGGATTACTTACGGGAGCAGAAACGACCCACAGGCAGCTGCATTACCAAAAGCCTGCCCCAGAATGGGTGACAGCTCATAAGGCAGAAAACCTGTAGCATACTGTACAAACTGCACGCAGATCGACAGGTTGGAGAATGTCCTTTCCAGGTAGCTTGGCTGGTCTTACAATGTCTCTCTGCAGTCCTTAAGGCTTACATAAGCTTGGGGAGAGTGTGGCCTAGTAGACTATGTTTTAAGGAAGGACATCGTGGTCTTTAAAAATGTGAATAGAATGGGCTGGGAAGATGGCTCAGTGTGTAAAAATGCCTGTTGTGTAAGCACAAGGACCTGAGTTTGAACCCCAAGAATACGTGAAAGCCAGATGTATAGTAAAAGTGTCTCTAACCCCTATGCTCCTACCAGGAGATAGGAGGCAGAGACAGGAGAATCCTTGGAAGCTTGTAGGTCAGTTAGCCTGGCGTTCACAGCTAAAATAAAACAGAGATGCCTGTATCTAAAACAAGGTGGAAGGTGAAGACCACCACCTGACTTCTACACACAGGCACATGTCCCCCTGCATTCACATATACAAATGTGTACACATGTACACTGACACAAACACACACACACACACACACACACACACACACACACACGAAAAGGATTCTATTTCCATTCTAGAACTGTAGAGATTGATGCCCTTGTGTACACAGATGGAGGGACTGGTCATTTTATCTTCAACTCCATTCTCTGAAATTTTTGGAGGATTTTTGACTGACATTTAGAAAATGTTTTCCATTCAGTTGTCACTGCTATAGACATTTCACTGAGCATGTAGCTCATATTTAGGAACTGCATTAGGCAACGTGTGGAGGGCTTTGCCACACAGGAGATGCCGCTTCCCAGAGATGGGAGGACGTCACACATTCAGAACATATTGGACAAACAGTGTAGGTGAGAGTAATAGTGATAAAACTACCCCATTCCCAAGCATGTGTTTTCTGGTACTCAGTGCTTTTGTCTGTGATATCCATGATGTCCATGACTATGCCAGAAGAAGTGGTTGTTCCCATTACATAGAAGAAACAACAAATACTCAGAAAGGGTTGCTAAGATGCCATAGTCTGCACAAGTAGTAAGCAGAAAAGTCAGGATGGAAACGCAATTGGTAAGCCCATTGAGTATGGCTTTCTGGATGCCAAAGATGTAAACTGAGGCAGGAGGAGCTGGTCCCTGGTCGCTGTCCAGAAAGCCACTTCCACAATCACAGTGCTATTGTTGTAATCATCCTCATGTCCTGCCCCTGAAATCTAGCAGCTTCCAGAAGAAAGCAAGTTTCAGTAAATATTTGAGTGAAGAAATAAATGCTTCTATGCTTACAGTATAGCACCAAATTATAGCCGCCAAGAATAAGATCGTGTCTGTTTTTATGCTTTGAAGAATTATTTTTTTAATTTCTTGAAAAATTTGATAACCACATGATTAGAAGAAGCATTTCATTACAGCTTTAACAGATTCAGTAACACACTTCAGAGCAAGGATACATCTCTTTCAAAAGTGGCTGTAAATTTTTAGGTTCGCTGTTGAATGAATACAGTTATACAATATTGAACTCAGTATCAACCCTGTAAGATATAAAATTGAATGTGTTTTTACCCTGTAAATAAGATCTCCATTTCAAGATATGCTGTTTCCTACATTTTTTAATATTATTCTTTAGTTTTTTTTAGAAGAAGCATATCATTACAGCCTTAACATGCCCAATAACAGTTTCCAGAGCAAAGACACAGCTCCTTCAAAAGTGGCTATAAAATTTCTAGGTTCACGGTTGAATCAATACAGTGATACAGTATTGAACTCAGTATAAGCCCTGTAAGTCATAAAATTGAATGAGTTTTTAACCCTCAGAAGAGATCTCCATTTCATTCTAAAATACACTGCTTCTTACAGAAGGACTCATTGTTTTTGCTACTAACACAGATGTTGGCACATGTGTCTCTAATCTGTATGTATCTGATTATTACTAGTCATAATCATTTGCACTCAGGTCCTTGGCACCTGTGTATGTCTATAAAGTCATTGGGTAGATTTCAATGGTAATGTTCATCACCTCTACTAATTAACATGACAGAAACTTTAATGCTTCCTCCTCAAATATAATACATTTAAAAAATTTTGTTAATTTTTTTTCTGTGTGTGTATATCCCACAGAACATCCCAAACCATCTTATTCAACTATACACCCACTTCCCAGATGGCACCCTCCCTTAGCCTCTCTTCCCCCACTAGAGCACTTATACTCTGTTATCCCTGCTCCTGTCTGCTGTATTGTCGGCACCCCCAGCCATTCCCCACTACTTGTCCATCCAGTGAATCTAGTCAGCCTGTCTAGAGGTCTTTGTTTTAGGAGGGTCAGCTGTTCCTCATCTAGCAGCAATCAGTTGTCAATATTCTTTTAGATAAGATTGGGGTCTGCTGTTCATTATCCCAGTTCTATGCCGGGTTACTATCTTATATATGTATGCTCTTATGATATTATATTGGCCCCTTTAATCTTTGGTGTTTAAGGCCATACAGTTGGACCAGATAAACCGATTTATTTTTACTCCTAAGGTCGTTTGAGGATCTGTTTCTCAGGGGTCACATGGGCTTGGGAGGAGTCCCTGGCTCCTTTCTTTTACCAGTTCTACCTATGTGAAGATAAGTCAAAGGTCCTGCTTGACCGTGGCTGGCTTCTCTTGGAAGCATGAGAAAATGTTTCCTCTGGGTCGACCCTCCTCTTTGTAAACTGGACATTGGTTCATGTTCAATGGGGACTAAGAGGGCAAGGAGCAAAATATGTCCTTTATGTCCCTCTGACCAAATTAGTATAGGCCTCAAAGTATGTCTGTTAAACATCCAAGAATGTAAGTTCCGCCAGTCTGGTACTTTTAATTACTGTGTGCCATGTAGATAAATCTTGGGCAAAGACCAATTGTTCTCACATAAGCCTTACCCAGACATATATTTCTTGATCTGGTATGTATAATTTGTCAGTAAGTTGTTGGAGTAATGTGGTTCCCTCTGATTTTTAAAACTAGCTAGGCATTATTTATCTCTTGCATTGTCTCACCCCTCCATCATGGTTTCCCCAATTAAGGTGCCCCCCATTTCTCCCCTTTCTCCATTAATAATACCCTTCTTCTATGGTCTTACCTCTCTTGAGCTCCTTCTTTCCCTTTATCCCCTAGGTTCCTTGTATACCCTTCCCTCCCCTCTCCTTAAACTATCCCAATTTTTATCCATACCTCCCTTATTAATGCCTGTTTCCTACTGTTCTTCTCTTTCAGGTTCTTTCTTTTCCTTTACCTCCCTGTTTCCTTTCCATTATCCTGGTTCCTGTAGTTACATCTGGATACATACTCACTTACCAGGATTTGGTTCTAGGATCCACATATGAGAGAGAATATACGACAATTGTTTTTCTGAGTCTGTGGTACTTCACTTAGTATAACAGTTTCTAGTTCCATCCAGTTACCTGAAAATATCATGGTTTAATCTTTCTTTACCATGAGTAGAACTCCATTGTGTAAGTGAACCATATTTCCATTTATCCATTCGTTAGCTGAGGGACATTTACGTTGCTCCCATCTCTTAGCCATTGTGAAAAGAGCAATAACAAACACAGATGTACAAGTATCTCAGCAATAGGATGAGTCCTTTGGGCATATGCCAAGGAGTGGTATAATTGTGTCAAATGGTAGGTTAACTTTTAGTTTTTGAAGAGTTCTCCATACTTCTTTACATAGGATATTGAACAAGTTTGTAGCCCTACCAGCAGTGGATGGGTGTTCCCCTTTCCCCACATCCTCTCCAACATTTGGTATCATTTGTTCTCTTGATCTTAGCCAGTCTGACTGGGTTAAGATGAAATCTTAAAGTGGTTTTAATTTGCATTTCCCTAATTACTAGTGATGTTGAACATCTTTTAAGATGCTTCATAGCCATCTTTACTTCTTTTGAGAACTCTCTCTTCAGCTTCTTAGCACATCTTTTAATTGGGGTACTTCTTGTCTTGATTCTCTGTTTTTTGAGTTCATTATATATTCTGGATGTTGAACCTCTGTCAGATGTGTCACTGGTAAAGATTTTCTCCCATTCTGTGTGTTTTCTGTTCACTTCCCTGGTTGCCTCCTTTGATGTGCAGAAGCTTTTTGATTCTTGACCTTGTCTCCTGAGCAACTGATGTCCAGTTTAGAAAATCCTTTCCTATGCCTATATCTTGTAGATTTTGCCAGTGTTTTCTTTAACAGTTTCAGAGTGTCAGGCTTTACATTGAGGTCTTTGATCCATTTGGAATTGACTTTTGTGCAAGGTGAAAAATAGGGGTCTACAGGTGGAGATCCAGTTTTGCCAGCACCATTTGCTGAACATGCTGTCTTTCCTCCAGTGAATGTTCTTGGCCCCTTTGTCAAATATCAGGTGGCTGAAATTGCAGTTACTCATATTTGGGTCTTTAATTTTGTTCCATTGATCTATGGGTCTATTTTTGTGCTAGTACCATGTTGTTTTTATGACTACAGCTCTGTAATACAACTTAAAATCAGGTATAATAATCCCCCCGGCATTGCTCTTAGTGCTCAGGGTTGCTTTGGCTATCTGAGGTCTTTTGTGCTTCCATATGAATCTTAGGATGCTGTTTTTCCAATTCTGTGAAAAAATGTCATGGGGATTTTGATTGGCATTGCATTGAATCTATAAATGGCTTTTGGTAGGATGTTCATTTTCACAATATTAATTCTTCTAATCCATGAGCATGGGAGGTCCTTCCATCTTCTGATGTCTTCCTCAATTTCTTTCTTTAAAGAGCTAAAGTTTTCCTTGTAGAGCTCTTTAATGTCTTTGGTCAGGTTTATTCCCAGATTTTTTTTTTCAGCTATTGCAAAGGGGAGTGTTTCTCTGATTGTTTCTTATTGGTATATAGAAAGAGTACAGACTTCTGTAGGTTAATTTTGTAACCTGCCACTTTACTGAATGTGTTAATAATTTCTAGGAGTTTTCTGGTGGAATTTTTGGCATCTCTTAGATACAATATCATATCATCTGCTAAAAGGGATAATTTGATCTCAATTATTGCTCCTTTAATTTCCTGCTCTTGCAAGAGTTTCAAGTACTATGTTAAAGAGA
>NW_008342414.1:264343-264750 GCF_000622305.1 Nannospalax galili
TGTGCGTTTGTTATATATGGCTTTAATTATGTTGAGGTATGTTCCCTACAGTCCAATTCCCTCTAGGACTTTGAACATAAATGCATTTTGAATTTTGTCAAAGGCCTTCTCTACGTCTATTGAGATGACCATGTGTTTCTTGTCTTTGAGCTCATTTATATGATTTATGACGTTTATTGACTTATTTATATTGAACCATCTCTGCATCTCTGGGATAAAGTCGACTTGATCATGGTGTATTGTCTTTTTGGTGTGTCTGTATGCGGTTTGTAAGTATCTTGTTGAGAATATATGAATCTATGTTCATTAAGGATATGGGCCTATAGTTTTCTTTTATGGTTGTATCTTTACCTGGCTTTGGTATTAGAGTGATGCTGGCTTCATAGAAGGAATTTGGAAGTTCTGCT
>NW_008342414.1:265002-265800 GCF_000622305.1 Nannospalax galili
GGTTTTTAAAGTATTCCCTTATAATGTTTTGTATCTTTCTGCTGTCTGTTGTGATGTTTCCCCTTTCATCTCTGATTTTTTTTGATTTGGAGGTGCTTTTTCTTTCTTTTGGTTAACTGGGCTAGCTGTCTGTCGATCTTGTTTATCTTTTCAAAGAACCAGCTCTTGGATTAGTTGATTCTTTGTATTTTTTTCTTTGTTTTGATTTCATTAATTTCTGCCCTGATTTTTGTTTTGTTTTGTTTTGTTTTGTCTCCTGGGTTTGGGTTTCATTTGTTCTTGCTTTTCAAGGCTCTTGAGTTGCAATGTTAAGTCATTCATTTTTGTCCCAGAGGTTTTGTTGTGTTGTACTGTCCTTTTCATTTAGTTCCAGGAATACTTTTATTTCTTTCTTAATTTCTCTTTTGACCCATTCATCATTCAGGAGTGACTTTTTTCATCTTCATGAGTTTGTGTACTTACTAGGGCTTCTTTCAGTGTTGATTTTAAGCTTTATTGCATTGTGGTCTGTTAGAATGCATGGAATTGTTTTCAATTATTTTGTATTTGTTGAGGTTTGCTTTGTGCCCCAGTATGTGGTCAAATTTTGAGAAAGTTCCATGGGGTACTGAGTAGAAAGTATGCCCTTTGGTGTTTGGGTGGAATACTCAGTAGATATCTGTTAAGTCCATTTGATATATGGTATTGTTTAATTCAGATGTCTCTCTGTTAACTCTCTGCCCTATTGACCTATCTAATGGAGACAGTAGGGTATTGAAGTTGCCTACTATTAATGAGTTGGGGTTAATCTGTGTCTTG
>NW_008342414.1:265882-266987 GCF_000622305.1 Nannospalax galili
GGCTTATTGTTCCTTTGATCAGAATGAAGTGGCTCTCTTTATCTCTTCTGATTAGTTTTAGTTTTAAGTCTATTTTGTCAGATATTAGAATTGCAACACCAGCTTTTTCCTTAGTACCATTTTATTGGAATAATTTTTTCCATCCTTTCACCTTAAGATAGCGCCTGTCCTTGAAAGTAAGATGAGTTTCTTGCAGACAACAAAAAGATGGGTTTTGTTTCTTAATCCATTCACCTAGTCTGTGTCTTTTGACTGGGGAGTTCAGTCCATTAATATTTAAAGTTATTAATGAAAGATGTGTATTGAATTCTGTCATTTTTATTCCTGTTAACATTCTTGATATAGCTGTACTTTTCCATAGTTATACCTTCATTGAATTTCTTTCCGCAACCCCTTGGGTATAGTCATTCCTTTCTTCAGCTCTTTGTATTGCTTCCAGAACTCTCTGAAGGGCTGGTTTTGTGGACAAGAATTCCTTCAGCCTATTTATGTCATGGAAGATTTTTCTTTCTCCTTTGACTATAACAGACCTTTTAGCTGGGTATAGTAGTCTGGGTTGGCATCTGTGGTCATTTAAAACTGGGAATACTTTGGTCCAGGCTCTTCTGGCTTTCATAGTTTGCACTGAAAAGTCAGCTGTAATCCTAATGGATTTTCCTTTATATGTGACTTGTGTTTCTTTTGCAGCTTTCAGTATTGTTTCTTTGTTCTGAACGTTTAGTGTTTTTACTATAATGTGCCATGGAGTGTTTCTTTTTGGATTCTGTGTGTTTGGTGTTCTGTATGCTTCTTGTATTTGTATGGGCATGTCTTTTCTTTAATTTTGGGAAATTTTCTTCCATGATTCTGTTCAAGATCTGGTCCATGCCATTATCTTGTGATTCTTCTCCTTCCTGTATGCCTATGATTCATAAGTTTGGTCTTTTTGTGGTGTCACACAATTCCTACATATTCCATTCTTGTGCTTTCTTAAATTTTTCATAATCTTTGCTTGAGTAGTCTGGTTCACCCACTTTATCTTCTAGTCTTGATATTCTGTTTTCCATTTCGTTCATCCTATTTGTGAGACTTTCTCCTTTCACATTCCTCTTCATTTCAGCCTGAG
>NW_008342414.1:267109-270189 GCF_000622305.1 Nannospalax galili
AAATTCACTGAATTCTTTTATCATGTTTATAACTGTTCTTTTGAGTTCCATCCTGCGTTATCTCCAGAGGGTTCTCATTGTACTCCTCTAGAGGACTATTGGTATTTGGTGGAGATACCTTATTTTGGTTTTTCATGTTATGTTTTCCTCTATGATTTTGACATGTGAATTTTTTTTGTAGTTTCTGATTCTTGTGTGAAACTCAAGCCTTCTAGTTTAGGTCTGCTTCTTCTTGTAAACTTTATGTGCCTTTGTGGTTTACTTATGAAAAGCTGGTTCCTCTAAGCTTCCAGTTCTCTTTTGAATTTATTTTGGAGTGGCCAGATTGCTTTTGTCTTCAGGAGTCCCACAGAGGCCCAAGTTACATGAGGATCAGATGCTCTCAGGCTTTCTCCTAAGGTCTGGATCCCTCTTGGAAAGATTTTGGCCGGCCTCAGGAATTTTGGGATTGGCCTGGCCTGGGAGCAGGGCCCAGGAAAGATGCTGGTCTCAGGCAGCTGGTGGCCCTGACACTCAGAGATGAAAAGGGAGATGGGGGAGGGAAGAGGCCCCAAGGGCTCCTGGGGATTGCACTGAGGAACTGAGTTGGTCTGGATGCACAGTATCAGGAAGCCGAAAGGTCAGCCCGGGTCCAGGAAAGAGGCTGGCAGGTTGTGCAGCAGGGAAACAGAGGGAGGTGAGGGTGGGACCAGGCCCAGAGGGCTCTTGGGGACCTGGAGAGGGAACTGGGTTGGTCTGGATGCAAAGGAACAGGAAGTAGTGGTGGTTCCCCTTTTGTCTGGGGTGCCAAGACAAGGAATGGGACAGGACCCAGACTAGGAGGAGAGATGGGCAGGGGAAAGGGGAGGGTGAATGAGGCTGGGGGAGTCCAGGTGCAGAGGGCACCATTGACTTACCCCAGGTGAGTTGTGCAGGCCCAGGGAAGCAGAGTGAGGTGAGGGTGAGACTGGCCCAGGGGGCTCCTGGGTACCTCGAGAAGGACCTGGTTTGGTCTGAATGCAAAGGATCAGGAAGCAGTGGTGGTTCCCTGGTGTCTGGGGCGCCAAGACAAAGAATGAGACGGGACTTAGGCTAGGAGGAGAGACGGGCAGGGGAGATGGGAGGGTGAATGAGGCTAGAGGTGTCAAGGCGCAGAGGGTGTCATCTACTTACCCAGAGAGTGGCCGGCCGGGGGGGTCATGCAGGCCCAGGGAAGCAGAGGGAAGTCAAGCTTGTGTCTTTTAAAAAAGATATTAGCAGGCCGAGCATGGTGGCACAGGCCTTTAATCCCAGCACTTGGGAGGCAGAGGCAGGTGGATCTCTATGAGTTCAAGGCCAGCTTGGTCTACATAGTGAGTTCCAGGTCAGCTGGGGCTACAGGGAGACCCTGTCTCAAATAGACCAAAAAAAAAAAGATATTAGCATTTTGAAGGTGATAGACTATATAAAGAGCCATGAGCCTAATTAGGAAAGCAATATATCCATAAATCCCTTAAAGTGACTAACTGGTCCTAAATTGGCAGCCTGACCTTGTTCAAGCCTTATCAACTGATTGCTCCTTGGACTGAGGGAGACTGTTTATGTAGCCAACCTTCTTCTTTTAGTGCCCTAAGAAAAGCTTGCCTGTCTGCAAAAATAATCTTGGGAGAGAGACCCTCAAAGACACTAGACCCTGGCACTGAGCAAATTCCTGTATTCAATAGAGTTCCTATGAAAGTCCAAACTGCTCTGCTCTTCGATGCAGAGGCCTTCAGAGGAAAGGTTTCAGTCCTTTGCTGTGTTCTCTGAATAAAGACACATTCTTTGCCTGTGGTAGGTCTGGCTCTGACTCTTATTTCTAAACTTTAAACCCTTCCTTTTTCTGCTCTCCTAAATATAGCAGAAGGTCCTAAATTTTTATTGTTGTTTTTGGCAGAGAATAAATGCTCAATAAAATCCATTGGATTGAATGGGTTGATTTCCTTTATGAGGGGGCCATGACATGTTAACATGGGTATCTCAACAAATAAAGAGCTTTAAGATCCTAATAGACATGTTTGGGAGCTGGCTTTCCAGGAGTCATGGCAGGAGGCAGGGGAGGCTATTTGGATGCTTCTTGGTGTTCCTCAAGTTAATCAATGTAAACATTTGCCTATAAGAGCAGCAGCTGGTAGGTCATTCACTCCTGGGCTGGGGAGTATCAAGAAAGCTCAGTATCTAGGCTGGTGGATTAAGCCAGGCTCTTCCCAGCCCAGCTTCCATTTCATCTCTTATATATTCTCGTTTGTTCTACCTCACATACTTTACTCAGTAGTTGTAGGCATTTACACCTGTCTCTGCAGCTGGCCTGAAAGGGCAGAGACTGTATCCTAAGCCATGCCATGGTGCCTGGTGCTGGACTTGCATAGGCAATGCGTCCAGTATTCACTGGAACTGAGTAGGCCCTGGAATTGGGTAGACCGTTGAAAATGGGTGTTTGATGGATTCCTGCCGGAGCCTGAGAGTGGTAAATCTTGGAGCTGCCTCTGGGGTAATTCTTCCTTGCTCCATCCCACCTGCTTGAAGGTATCCAGTTCAAGATGTCTGGGGTAAAAGTCAGCAAATCACCCTCCAGAAAAGACCCTGGGCAATGCAACTCTCCTTTTTCCTTTCTGTGGAGATTTTTGTCTCAGAATTGCCTGAGCCTCTACTACTGTGCTTGAAATATAACAGATACAGTTATTCCTATTTTTAAATTTAAATTTAATTTATTGTGTGGGTATATAATGTGTTTGTGTGTATGCAGATGTGCCACAGCATATATGTGGAGGTCAGAGGACAATTTGTAGGAAGTTCGTTCTCTCATTCTACCATGTGAGTTGCAAGGATTGAACTCAGGTTGTCAGGCCTGTGCAACAAGTACCTTTACTTGTTAAGCCACCTCAGTGGCCTATTCTTAATTTGATTAGAGAGAGAGACCGAGAGAGAGAGAATATGAATCGAGTGTTGGTCCTCACCTTCTACTTGTACGGGGCTTTTTGTTCACTGCTGTATATGCCAGGCTAGCTGGCTTGCAAACTTCAGGGTACCCTCCCTTTACTGCCTCCCATCTCGCCATAGGAGCACTGGGATTATACATATAT
>NW_008342414.1:270207-280368 GCF_000622305.1 Nannospalax galili
ATGTGTGACTGTATGTGGAGTTTAGGGATTTGAATACCTGTCTTCAAACTTGTGCAAGTGCTATGCCCACTAAGCCATCTCCCCCAGTCCATTGATTGCTATTATTAATCACGGCTATGGACTGGATTATAAACCCTCCCCCCATCAGATGGTGTTTGGAGCTGAGGCATTTGGAAGGTAATTAGGGTTAGAGAAGGTCCCAAAGGTGGGCTCATGATGGGATTAGCAACCTTATTCATAAAAAAGACAGAGCTCTCTTTTCCATCTCCCCACCACAAGATCTTATAGCAAGAAAATTAAGAAAGTTATAGTAAACCACAAAGAGAGTCCCTGATCGGAAAGCCAGTGGCAAACAACCTGATCTTGTGCTTTCAGCCTCTGAAACTTCAAGGAATAAGTGTCCACTGTTTCAGCCACCCAGTCTATGGTGTTTCGTTCCAGTAGCCTAAACTGACATGTGCTCTGGTTTCTCTTCAGGTTGAATACCAAACTGACAAAGCCAATCACTCAGCACACAACAGACTTGCCTCACATACTTAAGACCTTCCTTTTTTCTCCAATCACAAATATTACATGAAAAAGGATGACACAACCCCTCATCTCACCCAGCATTTTCATTTTTAAGTCACCTTGTAGTCTGCATGCTTAGACTAAAACAGGAGATGACTGGCAAGGGGACAGAAGTGGGTGGGAAGACTCTGGAAAACCATGAGCAAGATTAGATATAAATAATGTTTATTTTTATTTTTGTTCCTATGTGAGTTACCAGTGTTGGCCTTTAAAATCTAACCTGAGACTCTCACGGTAATTTGAAAGCAACAGCAACATGCAAGAAACAGGGAGGTTTTACTTTCTGTTTCCTGGAAAGTCTCTCTTTCCTTTGGATATCAGGTAGGTGGTTTTTTGGGGGGTGGTGGTGCATATTTTATAGCAGAAGTAATTAGTGTTTGTTTGACTGTTTAAATAGAGACCCAATCAATGATAGTGACTCACAGGCAGGAGGACTGGTTCTGCTATATTGAGACCTCAGTGGCTTGGCAGCCCAGGAAATAGAGAATTATGCCATGAGGACAGAGCCGTCCTACCCACTGCATTCAAATACCAGACATATCACAAGCACAAAGCAGGTCCTGATCCCTTTCCTCTTGAAACCTGACTAGGGGTAGGGTTGGAGTGTAGCTGGTAATAGATATACAGTATAGAGCTATGCCAATAAAGATATAGTTTACTAGATGGTAAAAAATATGCGGGAAGAAAATTTAACCAGGGTAAAGGTGTTGGGTAGTCAGAGAGGGTAGGTGAAAGTTAAATGTGGCAGTCAGGTGAACTGCATCAGAAGGAGGTAAAGCAATGGGAACTAGAAGGAAGCAAGAGATATTTGAGGAACCAAGGAGAGGATCAGCCAGTTCAAAGGCCCTGGGCCAGGCTTAAGGAATATAAAGGTGTGATGTATCATACACAGAGGGAGTCTAAGAGGGGGCTGCAGCAGGAAGGAAAAGAAACAGGAAACCAGTGAGGTTGGGCTTTTATGGAGTGAGATAAGAAGCTCTAGGTGGACTGTGGGCAAGGAATGGCTTGCTAGGTTTACGTTTTAAGAGAGTGACTCTGATTTCCCTGTGAACATACTGTAAGCGGCAAGCATGGGAACACAGAGGTCAACTAAGAGACTATTAGTTCATGCAGAGGGTTTGGTCACTTCCCCTGGATTAAAACAATGGAGTTGATTCCAAGCAGTCAAACTGAGGGTACATTTCGAAGGATGAGTCAACAGAATTAACTGATGGCAGGAGGGCTAGTGGGAGAGAGAGAGGAGACTAAGATAGCTGTGGCCATTCTGGCCTGAGGGACAGGAGGAATGAGGATGCAGTTAACTGGGATGGAAAGGTTTTTGGAGCAGAACATTTAGAGGGAAGACCAGGACTTCCATTTTGGATATGGTAAATGTGATCTTCTTATTAGATGCTTAAATGGAGAGGCCATTAGGGTCTGAGAGCATATCAACAAGGCAGAGATAGGCTGGATGAGGATCAATGAATGAGTCAACTAATGATGATATTAAAAGCTTGTGCCAAGAAATGATATTGGGAGAACAAATATAGGTAGAACAGAAAGGAAGAAAGAGAAAGAGAGGCAAGTAACTCTGTCCCTTCTGCCTCCATCCTTATGTCCCTGCCTGGCTGCAAAGGAGATTGGAATGTTTCTACTTCCAGCCTGGTGTTTAGGCTGCATCTAATGAAAAGAGGTGTTGCCAAAATTCCTTCTGGGAGGCATAAATGCCATCCGGCTCCCTCCTCCAACTGTCCTTACCACAAAATGAGGTATAATTTCTCCAAACTACAGTTTGGGAAACTAAATAGAGTTTATTGGGCTTCCATACAGAGCAATGAATGAAGGGGTTACTTACAGAACTGTGGGAGGGGTGGGCTCCCCTCTACCTCGAGGCAGGGACCCTGTGTCCTCCCTGCAGCTGCCCAAGATGACAAAAGCAACCCCCTTTCTCTCGCTTCCCCTGTTAGTCCTTAGTCCCTCTCCCATGTACAACTCAGGCCAACTAGTTGGTTGGGAGGTGTGACTGATTCTCCTAGTCCCCTCCTTTCTTATGGAGGTTAACAGTATGGTTTGTTGGTGAGGATCCTAAGCACGCAGGTGCAACCAAGCTTAACATTTGGAGGATGGTTTTGTGCCACAAGAGGGAACAGAAGGCCAGGAAAGGGGTGATAAGAAAAGGAAAAGCAAGAAGATGGGAACAGGAGAAAGATGCTGATGGAGCTGAACTCTAAGGCCAGGGACAGAGGGATGAGGGGCCAGGAAATTAAAGAAGATGCCAGGAGCCCCAGGTAGATGCAACATACTTTATACCAGGTAAAGGTAAACACATTACTCCTAAGGACATTTATACAGAATCATACTGGTTATACAATGAGTTATATAACAGTCACAGTTATTACTTATTCATGGTTTCCAGATATGCAAGAGCTGTCATCTTAAATCTCTGAATGTACACACTGGTACCATGTTGTCTAAACCTTTATCTGGCCCTTACAACTTTTATCCCCTTCAGATGCTTTGGGGACACACAGAACCTGCTTTTAGAAGGTTCATAGTCTATTCAGGGAGGTGGTCTGTGAACTAGTAATAGCCTTTTGGCTTGGTGGATATGGTCATAGGGGACAGAAAGAAGCTAGAGGCCTCATTTGGTATCAGAGCACTAGGAATGCTCTGCTAAAGAAAACAGATCCTAAAGGAGGACTAACATTTCCCCATGTAGATGACGGAGAGTGTCTTTGAGGAAGCAGATGCATGGTACAAAACACAGAACTTGGGCTGCCTGGAGCACAGGGGGTAGGTAGGAGACTAGTGAGGTAGATGATAGACGCAGGACCAGATCCTGTGGGGCCCCAAATAGTGTAATAAGACTGCGTTTCCTCTGAGAGCAACAGGATAAATCCCAGGAGGGTCTTTAACATGGTAGTGGTACAGCCATATTTGCCTTTAGGAAGATCACAGTGACAGTTTTCATGACCAACAGCAATGGACAGCATAGCTGCCCTCTCTGGGATCATAATCCTGTTGGAGCTGTCTCTTTATGCAGACACAGAAGCTGATGAGGGTACTGAGAAAATCTTCACAGTATTCATTGACACCTCCTTACACGGCAAAGCAGGGGCTTTAGACTTCCTATGTGAAAGGGAGCAGCCATGATTTTTACGAAGTTCCCCTGAAGGAAGAATGAAATAAGAAAATGTGGGTGCATGACCTATATTCATATAGCAAACAATGGTCTAGCAAAGTTAAAAAGGCCAGAGCAGGGCTAGGGACACAGCTCAGTCATTAAAGTACTTGCCTTGTAAACATGGAGATCTAAGTTTGATCCCCGGAACCCATGTTAGAAGAGCCAGGCATATTGGCATGTGATTGTAATCCCAGTGCTGGGGAAGCAGAGACAGGTGGATCCCTGGGGCTTATTGGCCAGCCAGCTAGCCTAGCCCACTTGATGAATTCCAGGCCAGGAAGAA
Organism: Nannospalax galili; assembly: GCF_000622305.1. Taxonomy (NCBI): domain Eukaryota; kingdom Metazoa; phylum Chordata; class Mammalia; order Rodentia; family Spalacidae; genus Nannospalax; species Nannospalax galili. Next base: position 274,224 of record NW_008342414.1, read on the forward strand.
TCCTTCTCTGAACAAAAGAAGATGGAAGCCCCTGAGGAACAACAGCTGAGATCGTCCTTTGGCCTCCACATGCACATACATGCATATGTATTTCCTCACAGGTGCTCATCCTACACACATGCATGTACCCCCCCCACACACACATACAAGGCCAAAGTATTGGCCAAAGTATCAAGACATGAGGGGATGCCTTGAGCAGAAGTCAATCCTTGCTCATGCAGCTCTGAACTTGTTGTCCGATTCCTGTAGCTCTGGAGTTGTGGGGTGTTAAAGTGGGAGACCGCAAAGATAAGGCTCCATTATTCTTGAAATACCAAATGAAGGATGGGTTTGCCCAAAGTTATGATGGAGGCAGATTGCTGTGAACATTTAAGAAAGTGAAGTGTCATGGTCCTAGAGTTTACTGTGACAAGAAGGCAGATGCAATCTCTGTGAATTTGAGGCCAGCTGGGGCTATAGGGAGAGCTTGTCTCAAAAAAAAAAAACAAAAAAAAACAAAAAACCCCAAAAAACAAACAAAAAAACCGCAAAACAACTAATAAACAAAAGACCAAACCCCCAAAAGAAGGAATGAAATACTCATATATGTTACAATTTACTTAAACGTTCCATTAAGTGAACATCTGTTAAGCAGATATTTCAAGATTTCATTTATATGAAATGTCTAGATCAGGAAACCTCCAGAAACATAAGAGTTTAGTGGTTGTAGAGCTTGGGAGGATAGTGAGAAGAAATGGGGTGACTGCCAGTGGGTACAGAATTTTGGGTGAGGGGGCAGGGACAACAAAAATATTCTAAAATTAAATGGCGGAAACATTGGATGAGCTGTATAGTGGGTTAATTACATTTCAGTAAAGTTATTAAAATTTTTAAAAATAATTATACTTCTACACCTTGCCTATATACTGTACGGAGTTCCTGCTTTAATATTATTTCTTTTTCTTTTTAAAGTAAAGATTTGGGTAAAAATGAAGCCATAGCAAAGAATACCAAAATTTACTAGTTATGCTAAAATAATGCAAGTCAAATGCCACAGACATTGTGCTAAATTGAGAGACTTATTCAGGAGTGAAGAGAAGTTGTAAACGTATATTCTGGGGAGAAACCAATCACACTTGTGTTTGCGAAGTTTGTAAGGGTGTGTGCTTTCCTGCTCCTGGAGAGGACCCAAGTCATTAGAGGTCAAAGGGTCCAGGCAGACTGCCACTGTTCCTGAAACCACAGAAGTGCTGAGTGATTATCAGGAAGGCAGCCACAGTGAAACCTAAGGCTCTGCTTCTCCCATTCCTGACATAAGCACACAAAGAACAGAGCATGGCAAGGCCTAGAGCAGAACAGCCAATGCTTTTTGGACATTTCTTTTAATGGGACATAAAGACCTGGAGCTAGTTTGAAGAGCCTAAGGTGACAAAAGGCAAAGTTTTCTGCATCTGTTCCCACAGTCTATTTCCCTCCTGCAATAAACTGTATGTGGCATGTATCAGAGGTTCTCCCCCGTGACTGCATGTTAAAGTGAGTCAGTTGGGTCCTTCCCCAGGACAATTAAATCAATCTAGGTGGACTTCAACCCCCAGCCTTAAAAAAGAAAGCCTAAGAACTTCCAATTTCTAATCTGTCATGTAAAGAGTTTAGAAGTCATTTTAATGAGTAAATAGTTGAACAAATTGAAAAATGAGCAACTCTCCATAGATCTTTCTCAGAAAGAGAGGTCACAGCAGAAACTGCTGCCCCAAACTGAAGACACAGAGACAGATATGCCCACAATTTGCAGGATAAAACTCACTTCAGTGGGAATAAACAGAGTAGAAAAACCTAAACTGCAACTGGCAAATTGCTGGAGGTACCCTTGGGAAAGTCTGAGCGAGAAAAATTTCAGGGACACCCAGTCATAGAGGAGTCCCTATTTTCTGCGAGATTGACCTTTAGGATCTCCATAGTTCTTACAGAGGAAAAAAAAGAGTCTCCCAGCATGGAGAGGAGAGAAAAGCATTTTATAATATGCCAGAGCACTTTGTTCTTTAAAAATCCTGCTCTCCAAAGAAGAAACTGGGCCAGATGTGGTAGAGCATGCCTTTAACCCTGGTGTTAGATAAAACTGGGTAGGGAAAAGTCACAAAAAACACAGAAGGACTCTAGCAAAGTAAAGTTTATTGTGTGGGGTCGGAGGGGCCTGGCAGCTCAGCTCAGCAGTAAAAACAACCAGCAGCCTGATGACTGCTGTGGAAGTTCTTCTAGGGGGTTGGGGAATGTGGAAGGCGGCAAAATAATCTTTACAGTTTTGGTGGGGGAGCAGTGTCTACACTTTGTGAAACTTATCAGGGGGAAGCAGCCTGTGCTGAGACAGCTCTTGCAGCAATCTGGTCTTGAGTCATGGGTGCAAGGTGTCTGCTTATCTGTTTTCAGATGGCCAGTTTAACTGTTGACTTAGTTCCTGCATTCTAAGAGGCCTTGCAGAACTTGTCCTGCAGGTCTGCAAAACCATGAGGCCTTGCTATACTGAGGAAGGGTTGCTGTGGGCCTGGACTCTATCACCCAGTACTTGGGAGACAGAAACAGATGAATCTCTGTGAGTTTGAGGCTAGCTTGGTCTACATAGTGAGTTCCAAGTCAACTGGGGCTACATAGTGAGATCCTGTCTCAAAAAAAATGGGGGGTGAAGCTGGAGAGATGGTTCAACATTTAAGAGCACTGACTGCTCTTGCAGAGAACCCACGTTCGATTTCCAGCACCCACATGGTGGCTAACAACCAACCTTAATTCCAGTTCGAGGAAAATTCAACACCCTCTTCTGACCTCTGTGGGCATTGCCCTTACATGCACGTAGGCAATATGCTCATACACATAAAATAAAAATAGTAAATAAAATATTTTTAAAAAGAAAAGAAGATGAAGACAGAAGGAGGAGGAGGAGGAGCAGCAGCAGCAGTAGCAATATGGTATGATGACATTCCTAAAGTCCTAGTTTTCATATTCTTTTTTAACCCAGGACACCATGTCCAGCTTTTAAACAGTAGGGAAGTATACTAAAAGGCAGGGGACACAGTGGGAAGAATAGAGGCATCAGACCCAGACAGGTTGAGGATAGTGGGATGGTCAGGCTGAATTTAAAACAACTCTGATAAATATGATGAGTGCTCTAATTGGGAAAAGCAGACAACACACAGGGACACATGGACAAGAAAGCAGTCCCTGAGCTTGAAGACTTTTCAATAGAAATCTGCAAAACTCAAGAAGTATAGGACAGATTTTAAAAAATGGTACAACATACATATAATGGGAGTAACAGAAAGAAAAAGAAAAGGAGATAAAAGATTTGAAACAACACACACTGGAATCACCACTTAAATTGACATGAGACACCAAACCACAGATCCAGAAACTCAGAGAGTATGAAGCAGAGTAAATGACAAAACCTGCAACTACATTAAAATCTGGACATGATCTCCTGGGTAAAAAACTTGTAATTTAAACTGCAGAAAATTAAATATTAAAAAAATACTTGAAGGAGGCCAGGGCATAAAATTTTTCTTACCTATGAAGGAGCAAAGAAAAGAGTCACACCTGACTTCTCATAAATCTTGCAAGCAAGAAGAGAGTACAATGAAATATTCAATGGAGAGAGAGAGAGAGAGAGCGAGAGAGAGAGTGAGGGAGAAAACACCTCACTGATCTAGAATTCTGTACTGTGTAATTATCCTTTGAAAAATGAAGGATAAATAATTTCATAGACAAAAAGTTGAGGTAACTTTCTATCAAGATGTGTTAAAACAAAATCTTCAAAGTAAAGGAAAATAAATAGGCCATGAACTTAAATTCATGTAGGAAAGGAAGAATATTAGAGAATGAACAAGCAAAGCTTAAAAATAAAGACATTTAAATAAAAAAAATTTACGCAGTTGATTTAACAGATAAGTGCATTTTAAAATGATGGTGACAACGTATTTGATGATTGTAGTTTATGTGTAAGCGAAATGAATCACTCTGTGATATGGAGGATGAGAGGTATGTATTATAAATCTTTTGTTATTGCAGGATACATTACCCAGAAAGCAGTGCAGTGTTAATTGGAAGTAGAGATAACCTCATTATAAATCCAGGACCACCACTCAAAAAATAAAAATAAAAAAGAAGTAAAATTGTAATACTAAGAAAATGGAATAATGTAAGATGCTCAATTAACCCCTTTCCAAACGGCAGAAAAGAGTGAAGACAAAAATGGGAGCAGAGATTGAAGACAATGAAGAAAAAACAAAAATAAACCTGGTAAATACTAACTCAGGTGCACCTATGCTCATTTAAATGTCAATGGTCTAAATATAACAATTAAAAAGATTGTCAGAGTAGATAAAAATACAAGACCTAGGCTGGAGAGATAGCTCAGTGGTTAAGGGTGAGTACGCTTTTGCAGAGGCCCCAAGTTCAGTTCCCAGCATCCACAACAGACAGCTCACAACCAGCTGTAACTCCAGCTCCAGGGGATCTGATGACATCCTCTTCTGGATACTGTGGACATCTGTACTCATACATACACGTATCCACACACAGACACACAGTTAAAAATGAGATAAATCTTGCCAGGTGTGGTGGCCCATGCCTTTAATCTCAGCACTCAGGAGGCAGAGGCAGGCATATCTCTGTAAGTTCGAGGCCAGCCTGGTCTACATAATGAGTTCTAGGCCAGCCCCCACTAGAGGGAGATCCTTTCTCAAAAAGACCAAAATAATAAAATCTTTTAAAAAGACCTAACTATATGCTGTGCACAAGAAATACACTTTAAACATAAAGCCATACAGATTAAATGTAAAGAGATGGAGAAAGGTAAACTGGTAATGCTGAATAGTCATGTTATTCAGGTAGACCAAGTTTCAGGGTAGGGAAAAGTAACCAAGGATAAAGAATGGAATCACATATGTGGTCTATCAAAATAGACCTTGAGCTTAAAAAATCACTGTGTTTAATGTGCATCTAACACAAAATATATGAAGCAAAACCACATATAACTGCAAGAAGATTTAGATGCACTCAGTATTATGGTGGGAGATTTAGAGCATTCAATATTATAGTTGGAGACTTCAACTCTTCTCTATCGGAAAGAGATCTAGCACATAGAAAATAAGTAAGGACATAGTTGAACTTAACATCACCATCAATCAACTGGATGTTGACACATCTCACTTCCTCTAACAACAGCAGAATATATATTCTTCTCATGTAAGAGTGAAACCACTGAAGACAAGTCAGCCTTCGGGTTGCAACAGCAAGAGGTTTATTTAGTACACAGGTACCTGTGGGCACAAAGTCTCCTCGGAGGACTTGCGCGCCCCCAGGCTGGGTTTTGGCACTTTTATAGAGCAGAAGCGGGGTACAGAAGCAGATGCATGGTTATTGGCCCATTCAAACGAGTACAAAGTATGAGGAAGTTAAGTTGCTAAATTCTGGGTGGGTGACTTATGGTACAGATCTGATTTCCTGGTATCGAGCCCCGGGGATTGCCAGATGCAGATGGCTTGACCACTACGTCCTGTTTTTCTGATAAGCTAGTTTCTCAATGCTTGACCTCTTGTCAGGCATTCCTATCAGGTGGCCTCATGGCGCCTAGGTTTTTCAACAACATTCAGCTATGTGCAAGTTCAGATATTGTATGTATATTTTTCTATAGGCTTTTGAACAAATGCATAACCTACAGTTTTTAACACAACCTAAGCATAATTTCTCCTCTCTCTGTCTCTCTCTCTCTCTCCTCTCTCCTTGTCTAACCCTCATTTCTCCCTCCCCAGTTATAGTACCCCCATTTCCTTATTCTTCCCTTGATAATTTACCTGTCTTGTATTTTCCCTCCTCTCATGAGCTCTTTCTTCCCATTTACCCTCATGGATCTTTCCTTATCCTTCCCTCTTCCTTTCCCAATAAAATACACTCATTTTCTGTTGGAGACTGTAAGGCAAATTCACTGCTGGGAGGTACACGTGGCATCCAATCCCCTCCTCCCATAGTCCTTGTGACAGCCTGAGGAAAAAATTCTCCAAACCCAGATTGTGATGTTTTTATTATATAGTGCATATTAAGGATCTTACAAATTTACCAGGGCCTATGACTTCAACGAATGATAAAATAGATAAATTCTTAGTGGGTGTTATGGATTTCT
>NW_008342414.1:280504-282296 GCF_000622305.1 Nannospalax galili
ACCTTTCCGATGCAGGTGCCTGTTGAGGTAACCTGAGTCAGGGTGAGCGTGTGGGTGGAAGAGGTGCAGGCGAGGGGGGCAGCAGAGTTCGCGGGGAGTACCGAGAAGTTTCCCTGGATGGCTATGCCCTCGTAATAAGGGGGGCTCGGGTTTAAACAGAGCCAGCAATTCTTAGATTTGTCTGGCTCCGAGTGGTTTAATGCCTGGAATGCTCCTCTAACGAGGTTCAGGAGCCTGTCACCTGTTCCAGGGTATGTAGAGGGAGGCAGACTAGCAGAGCCATTGGTCTCTGGGGCACGCAAGGGCACCAAAGCAGGTAAAGGAAGGGAAGCTGGTTGCTGGTTACTGAGGACAGGGTTGGGACCTATGGCTACTGTAGATGGGGAAGATATATCTCTTCTAATCGTAAAAAGGAGGCCATCATCTATTCGTTCTTTATATAATCTAATTCCCCAAGTATACCCCCTATTCCAATCTGTGGCCTTTTTACCTTTTGTTGTGAATTCTATACGGAGGGGGTTGCACCATTTTCCTTGACAGGCCTGTCGATGAGTAGTCTTCCAATCCTCAAATTCCCCATGAGAATAATTTACTTTTACAGTAATGTAATCCCATGATGAGGATGGATTCCACCAAGCGTCTCTGGTGGTTTCGCATCCCCAGTTCTTACAGAAGAAATACTCCCCCCCCCACACACGAAGGATTGAGAGATACAGGTCTGTGGAAGCCTGGGCAGACATAAAAGGTTAAGGTACGCAACATGGCCCGGTGTTCAGGAGGCCCACATCCTCCCCATGGGTCCAGTCCCAGTCTCCCGGGAGGACTCGCCACTTTGGGTACCGTTACAGTGTCATGGGTTCCTTCTAAGTCCCAAGGCTCTGGTACCCCTAAAGCTAGCTTGCACAAATCTGGATATAATGTGGGCCACCAAGTATCTTTTGGTGCTGTCTTACGGACTTCAAATACCACAATGCCCATTACCAGGTGGTCAGCACAGGTGTATGGGGGCTCCCATTACTGGGAGCAAATTCGTAGGTAAATAGATTTACCCAGAGTAACATGATTATCATTTTTCTTTGACCAGTCTTATCTTTAGGGGGTTGGGTGTCCGGGTCAGCTGCCATTGTTCTTGCCCTTTCCTCGGGGGTTCTCGGTGTGCAGGATCGGCTGCCTTGATGTGTGAAGCGTGGATCCAGGCTGCAATCCCGTCCACCTTGAGGGCCGTAGGGGTCGTGAGGAGGACGGTGTAGGGTCCTTTCCAGCGGGGCTCTAGGCTCCGAGTCTGGTGTCTCTGGACCCAGACAGTGTCACCGGGCTGAAAGGGATGGGGTGCGATAGGGGTGTTAACAGCATCTTGATAGGCAGCTGCTAAAGGTTTCCAGATCTCCTGGTGAGCTAACTGTAGTGCTCGCAAGTGCGCCTGCAGGGAGGGGGTGTTAGCGAAGTTAGAGATATCTGGATCTAAGAAAGAGACAGCCGGAGGGGGAGCCCCGTACAGGATTTCAAACGGAGTTAACCCACTAGGTCCAGGGGTATTCCTGGCTCGATATAGAGCTAAGGGCAGGAGAGTCACCCAGTCCTTAGTGCCAGTTGCCAGCGAAAATTTAGTTAAAGCCTCCTTAATAGTTCTATTCATTCGTTCTACCTGACCTGAGCTCTGGGGTCTGTAAGCACAATGTAATTTCCATTCAATACCCAGTAACCTGGCCACTGTCTGACTTACCTGGGAGACGAAGGCCAGTCCATTATCTGACCCTATTACCTGAGGCATCCCGAATCGAGGAAAGATGTC
>NW_008342414.1:285113-300068 GCF_000622305.1 Nannospalax galili
TGTAAGAGTGAAACCACTGAGGACAAGTCAGCCTTCGGGTTGCAACAGCAAGAGATTTATTTAGTACACAGGTACCTGTGGGCACAAAGTCTCCTCGGGGGACTTGCACGCCTTCAGGCTGGGTTTTGGCACTTTTATAGAGCAGAAGCGGGGTACAGAAGCAGATGCATGGTTATTGGCCCATTCAAACGAGTACAAAGCATGAGGAAGTTAAGTTGCTAAATTCTGGGTGGGTGACTTATGGTACAGATGTTATTTCCTGATTTCCTGGTATCGGGCCCCGGGGATTGCCAGATGGCCTGACCACTACGTCCTGTTTTTCTGGTAAACTAGTTTCTCAATGCTTGACCTTTTGTCAGGCATCCTTATCAGGTGGCCTCAAGGCGCCTAGGTTTTTCACTCAAACTCACTGAGATAAACTCTGGGCTATAAAACACATCTTACTAAATTCCAAAAAACTAAAAATCATACAAGGTATGCTCTCAGAATAGAATTACACTGGAAATCAGTGACTGTTTTTCCCCTTCTGTAAGAACTATGGAGCTCCTAGAGGTCAATCTCACAGAAAATAAGGACTCCTCTATATTACAGAAGAGCAGGTCAGATGCTAAAAGCTTTTGCAATGTGATGGTAATTAAGAACTTTAGAGCAGGAAAACTCTGAGACAAGAGATAGGTTATGGGGGAGGTGAGCAGGAGTCTTCCTTTCTGGCCCCCTGTGGTTGCCCAGGATGGAAATCCTTGTTTTCCAAAGCTTTCACATTCCTTTAACCTTTGCCACCACATGTTATCTTACCTAATTACCATGTATATGCTATATACCTTTTGCTTACATTCCTCACATATGAGTATAAAAAGCCTCCAAAACTGGAACAAGGGGTCTGACTCTTTTTATCTATGGGTCAGTCCCACTAGTGTCAAATTAAAGTTCCTCTCCTCACCTGACTTTGGCTGTTGGTCTCTGATTTTTCCATAACACTCTATAACTGAATGTCCTTGAAATGAAAACAAAAACACAACTTATCAGAATACAGCCAAGATAGTGCTTAGAGGGTAATTTATAGAATTTACCTCATATCTTAGAAAAGAAGAAAGATTTAAAATAATCTAACTTTCTTTTCTTTTCTTTTCTTTTTTTTTTTGTCTTTTTGAGACAGGGTCTCCCTGTAGCACCAACTGTCCTGGAACTCACTATGTAGATATGTAGATCAGGCTGGCCTTGAACTCACAGACATCTGCCTGCCTCTACCTCCCGAGTGCTGGGATTAAAGTGTACACCACGACACCTGGCTTAAAATAATCTAACTTTCACCTTAGAAAATTTAGACTGCCTTCAAGTAGGGGCCAAGACTGCTATGCCCCGAATGGAGCCCCCCAAATTGTAATAGCCAAAGTAACTTCATTGTGTATAAAGCAGACTCTTTAAACTTCAAAAGCTAGAAAAACAGCCAGCTTCAAGGTTAAGCTCCTGAACTTAGTTATTTCTCCTTAGAAGAGTGCTTTCACTGAAGTAGTGTTGTGCCCAGAGAATGGATCCCCAATAATTACCAAGGAGTCCAGAGAGCATGCAAGAACAAAGAGTCTATTCCGGCTTAAGCTCAGACTCTCAGACCAAACTAACCGCGGTAAGTCCATCTGAGAGCCCCGATTGCAGAGGGAGGGAGCTTTTCATAGGTTTCAGACAAAGGGAGGAGGGGAATGACAGAGTTATATTTTGATTGGTCCAAAGAGCCCACGTGCGCCAACATACTTTTGAATTGATTGGTTACAGTCTTGGAGGCCTCTCATTGGTGGGTGCTGCCCTCAGGGCTGTGGAATGTGCTGACTGTTATCTTCAGGGCTAGAGGACCCTGTTTATTCCTTATAAGGCCTCAAACCTGCCCGGGCCCCCTGGATATGCCCGGGCTTGCCTAGTCTATGACCATGAGACATCACAAAAATGGAAGAATCAGTCAAAATGGAGACGGTGCAGTTTGTCCCTCTGGCTCCCTCATGCCAAGCGATTTACAGAAGCAAAAAGAGCAGTTAGTCCTAAAGAGGGGCGGGGGTCTAGGGAGTCCCGGGGAGGGGGCCAAGGAGGAGGGTTTGGGTTCCACAGTAGCTGACCTTGGGTTTCCCTGACATAGTAGCTGCACTTAATCAGAAAGTGCCTTACTACTAAGGTCTCTATACTCGTTAAGAGAAGAACTATCACATGCTTTCTTTGGCTTCTGTAGTTTGCTTATCTGCTAACTTGGGTAACCTGACCATATTTGGGACCACCTGGCATTATTCATGTGTAATGAAATTTCTATGGTATTTGTGGGTTTTGCCTTTAAAAGCTAGTTCCACCCTCCCCTCAGGGCTATGGGTCCTAATCCGACTAGGGCTATAGCCCTAATAAATTTTACCAATTAAAATTTGAATTGAGTCTTGTGGTCTTTTTCCCAGTGTTTTCAAGCTCCATTACAAGACCTTATCAGACTGCCTGAGAACGCCTGGATTTAGCCTCTTTGGGGGGTGGTGAGCCTCTCCAAATCATGCAATGCCTACTCCCCCGCTTACATTGGGACCACATGTGGCCCTGTTACAGAAAAATCAGAGACCAACAGCCGAAGTCAGGTGAGGAGAGGAAGTTTAATAATATCATGCTAGTGGGACTGACCCCATGAATAAAAGGAGTCAGACCACTTGTTCAAGTTTTGGAGGGTTTTTATACTCATGAGTGGGGAAATGCAAACAAAAGGCAAAACAGCACATAGGTGACAATTAAGTAAAAGGTACATGTGATAATTAAGCAAGGTAACATATGGCCACAAAGGTTATAAGAATGCGAAAACTTTGGCAAACAAAGACTTCCATCCTGGGCAACCACAGGGGGCAGGATGGGAGACTCCTGCTCACCTCCCACACCTGTTTCTTAAGAGTTTTCCCTGTTGTAAAGTTCTTAATTATTATCACATTGCAAAAGCTTTCCATTTCCATAATAGCCCCTCCCACTGGGCTGGGGGTAGGCTTTTCTGCCCTTCAGAAGGGGCCTAGACCTTGGCAGATTGCCTGAGAGTGTCTGGATTCTGTCTTGGTGTGGTGGTGAGCTTTTCCAAATTGTTCTGTATCTGCAGTACACCCCACCACCTCAGGTCTAGGCTTCTCTGCCCTTTAGTAGGGGCCCAGACCTTTGCAGACTGCCTGAGAGTGTCTAAACTAGGCCTCCTCTTAGCAAGCTTCCCAAATTGCACTGTGGCTGTTTGCTAGTAGGGGCCTCTGTGGGAGCTTGTCACTTGAGTTCCCTCTGGGTATCTGTGCTATCAAGCAAACCATATGACATATCTTTATATGTATTTATTAACTTACAAAGGATTGAGTACCCAGTGCCTAGCCCTGCGTCAGGGCTCAGAGCCCGCCACATCAGACTGTGCCATGCTCATAGTCACCGCTAGCATTCATTCACACCTCGTTCACGCCTCAGGGGCCATCGATCTCGCCCTAGGTCCATAAGTGTCAGGACATTCTGGCATTTCTCACACCATGCACGCTACCCACAGCCTCCCAGCAGCCCCTCAGTAGTCCACACTCCGACTCCGCAGCAGGCCCTGCCCCTTGGAGGAAATAGCCAATTGGGAGACAGAGCTCATGAGCATCTGCTCCCTCCAATGTAAAATCTGAGAGAACCTGAAGCCTAGAACAACCAGCTTACATACCCAATAAGAAAACAACCAAGGCACACCAATAATACAAGTAGAAGCAGACTTCAACTCACAAAGAAAGGCTTGAGTTCCATACCAGAATCACAAACAACAATAGAAATTCATATGCCAAAATCACAATGGAAACATAATAATATGGAAAACCAAAATAATATGTTCCCACAAAACACCACCACTATATGAACTCACTATATGAGTTCTATAAGGAGAACCTCCTAGAGACAACCCAGGGCATAGAATTTAAAAGACCAATCATAAAGAAAGTATAGCAGTTCTCTACAACCTCTTTCAAATGATAGAGACAGAGGGTGTACAGTGATATAGAGAGTAATATACTATGATTAAATATTAATTCCAGATATGGACGAGTGACTCAGCATTCAGTAATCTACTAATGTACTTCATTATCAAGCTAAGGAAGAAAAATTACATGACCATATTAACAGATACAGAAAAGGAATTTGACAAAAATCTGACACCTGATAAAAACTGATGGTAAGGGAAGGGGGTATAAAGACGATTAAGATATTTTGTATGAAATACACAAAAATTCAATAAAAAAAAACCTGACCACAAACAAAGAATAGAGACATTCCTCAATTTGATAAATTGCATCCACAAAATCTCTATAAGTATCACAATGAGAGTATTGCAATCATGCCTCTTCTCACCACTCCTTACCAACATCACACTGGAAGTTAAAGCTAATGCAATAAGATAAGGAAAGAAATGGCATATGGATTGAGAAGAAAGATGCAGAATATCTCTGTTTGCATATGAAATTATTGTCTCTGTGTTGAAATTTCAAGGAATCTACAAACCAACAAACTAACTGTGCTGGTTAGTTTTGTCACAAACTACAGATACATAGAAGAGAGAACCTTGACTAAGGAATTTCTGCCATCAAATTGCCCTGTGGGCATGTTTGCAAGGCATTTTCTTGATTGCTTATTGATGTGAGAGGGCTCACTGTGTACAGTGCTATCCCTAGGCAGGTGAATTAGTTACTTTTTGTTGCTGTAATAAAACACCACGATCAGGGATGGAGAGATAGCTTAGTGGTTAAGAGCACTGGCAGATCTTGCAGGAGACACAGGTTTGATTCCCAGAACCCACACGATGGCTAACAACCATCCATAACTCCAGTTCCAGGGGAATCTGACACCTTGTTCCAGACTCCACAGGCATTACATAATATGGGTACACTTACACACATGTAGGCAATACACCTATACACATAAAATAAAAACAATAAAAATTTTAAAAAGCACCATGATCAATGCAACTTACAGAAGGAACAATTTATTGGGCTTACAGTTCCAGAGGGATAAGAGTCCATCATGATGCGGAAGCATGGCAGCCGGCCAGAGCAGAAAACCGAGGGCTTACATCTTTATGCACACGTAAAACGCTAGGAGAGAAGCTAAAAGTGGGACAAGGCTTAAGAATTCTCAAAACCTGCTCTAAGTGACATGCTTCCTCTAGCAAGGCCATGCCTCCTAAACCTCCACAAACTCTGCCAACAACTGGGGCCAAGTATTCAAATACTTGGAGCATATGGGGGACATCCTCATTCAAATCACCACAGGGGTCTCTGCTTCAATTCCTGCCTCTAAGCGCCTACCTTAAATTCCTGCTTTGGTGTCTCTTGTTGATGGACTGTAACCTGTAAGATAAAATGAATCATTTTCCTTCCAAAGGTGCTTTTGTTCATGGTCTTTATCACAGCAACAGGGAAGCTAACTAGGATAGAAATTGGTACTGAGTGTGGAATATTTCTGTAAAGGATCTCACCATGTTGTTTCATGGGAGGATTGTGGAAATGTTTGTAACTTTGGGCAGGAAAGGCCATTGAATTCTCAGAACTATTATGGGAGCTTAGAAGATAGAAATGATGAGAGAGGTGTTGATAATGGAGGTCTGGCTTATGAAGTTTCAAAGGGAAGCTATGACTATCAGGACTGTTCCTGTTTTGTATTTGAATTGAGAATTTGTGGTTTCTGGTCAGCTATGATTAACAAGAGACTAGCAACACTTAAAAGTGAATCCTTCACTTTATTGGGCACAATCAATGCTGGTTACTGGGAGCTGAAAGGTCAGCTGTGATTAATAGGAGATCTGCATTGTTGAGGTGAGGAAGTTAATTCCTCAGGATCAGCACACAGAATTTGTGGTGCAGAAGGTGCCAAGGCTATATTTCAAGCTGTCAGCTGAACATGATAATGTGTAAGTCTTCCAAAGGGTACTGGTTTTGAAGGCTTGAAATGGTCATGGAGAGTAGCTGAAGCTTGGCGCTATGAGGCAGGGTTGGAGTCCCTGAAGAGAGACCAGGAGGCCATTGTTGAAGGTGTAGCCTCAGTTGCAGTGGAGGCCCCAGTATAGTAGAAATGCTAGGACTATGGGATGACCACCAAGAACAGCAGCAGGTATAGAGTGGAGCCAGCCCAAGCCTACCAGATAAGGTATGTGTGTGTGTGTGTGTGTGTGTGTGTGTGTGTGTGTGTGTGTTGCAGATGCCAGAGCTAGAGTAATGGAGCTTCCCAAGTCTTTTGAAGCTTAGAAGATCAGTGAGTCCCAGATGTTAAACAGTGAGCTTCAGTGTTGGACTTTTGTTTTACTTGAGTGTGCCCAGTTCTTCCTTTTTGAAATAAGAAAGTATTTAACTTCTTTTATGTTTTACACAATTAAGAGACTTTGGATATTTTAAAGAGACTTTGAACTTTAAAGTATTTGAAAACTTTAATGACAGTGAGAATTTTAAAGTTGTACTATGGTTTATATCTTTTTTGATATTAATTAGATCTTGGGGAAAACAAGAAAGGAAAGGTTATGGATTAATAGTAATGAGCTTGTGTGTCAAATTGACAAGGGGTCAATTATGCTGGTTAGGTTTTTGTCAGCCTGACACAAACTAGAGACATCTCAGAAGAGGGAACCTTAATTGAGAATTTTTCTCTATCAGTCTGGCCTGTGGGCATGTTTGTAGGGCATTTTCTGAATTACAAATTGATGTGGGAGGGCCCAGCCTACTGTAGGAGGTGCCTCAATAAGGTAGACAGGCCTAGGCTATAGCCAAAAAGGTAGCTGAGCAAGCTGGAGGAAGCAAGCCAGTAAGCAGCATTCCTCCATGGTCTTTGCTTGTTTCTGCCTCCAGGCTTCTGCCCTGAGTTCCTGCCTTTACTTAGCTCAGTGATGAACTGTTACCTAGAAGTAAGTGTAAGCTAAAATAAACCCTTCTCCATAACTTAGTTTGGGTCAGTGTTTTATCACAGCAATGGGAAATAAGCTAGAACATCAACCAACCAACCAACCAACCAACCAACCAACCAACCAACCAAACATATCCTGTGTCTACAAACAGCCTGGACCCAGTATACTGGAACTGATCCAAAGGTAATATGAGGTTAAAAAAGAAATCAGGCAGACAGACCCAGGAATGAATTAGGTATAATTTTCTTGGCATTTAATGACAGAAGTGTGGTCTTGTGTATCAACAAGACCAAGTAGATCTCTATGATTTAAATCAGAAAGACAGGGTTACAAAGTGGTCAGGACAAAAGTAGCTTCATCTAAGCCAGAATGTACCTGGTTTATCTTAAGCTAATACAAAAAGTCAAGTATTTTGCCAGAACCAAGGTCTGGTGATAAAGCTCCCACACCACCATAACGACTGTCTATTTTGTGGTATGCTTGAAAAACTGACCAGGGTTACTGAAGGGCCAATAAGACTCAAGATTGTTGCAGTCACACTGAGCTGAATGTGTACATTTTAGTACTAGTAATTGGTTCTCACAACCTCAAATGTTTGCTTGTTCTCTGATATGTCCTGAGCCTGTGAAGGGTTTTAGTACTGTGTGGGTGATATATCAGGAGGCCATTTATCTGGCTTATAAATAGACTTCATAGCAGCATGAAAAATGGCAGATTATGCAAATGATGATCTATTTTCCTTTCAGGAGTCACAGGAACCAAACCAAGAGACTAGTATTTCTCTTTTTAAAATATTTTATTTATTATGTATTTATTTTTATTTTATGTGTATGCATGTATTGCCTGCAGTATGGAAGTGCACCTGTGTCATATAATGCCCGCAGAGGTCAGAAGAGGGTATCGGACTCCCTAGAACTGGAGTTACAGACAGTTGTTAGCTGCCATGTGGGTGCTGGGATCTGAACTTGGGTCTTCTGCAAGAATATTCAGTGTTCTTAACTGCTGAGCCATCTCTCCAGCCCCAAGAGACTAGTATTTCTCTTATAGAAGGAATGCATCAGACAAGGTATTAACTTGGTTTTCACATGTGGTATTAGGGAGGGATATTCACACATTTTTGTTGATAACAGCACAGATTCAAGGAAGAAGGACTACAGCTACAGATGAGAAAACAGTTGCTTAGCAGAGAACTGTAAGGAACACTCGAACCACCCAGTGGGACAAGCTTGGTGGCATCATCTGTCAGACAACGTGGTAACAGCAGCTGAGGACTGATGTAAGAAAGCATATCACACATGCTGGTCAACAGGACTGGGTCCATAATAATTCCTAAAAATAATGATAAAATGACATGCTAGAGGCTGACTATAGTATCCCCAAATATTTCCTTTAGCCCATGCAAGTCATAAATCATAATGACAGGTCCAGAGTCTGTCTGGATCCAGGATGACCAAATTAGAAGGGCCAGAGACTCCTTACACCCTGGCAAGAAGTAGTCAATTGATCTTTGGCTCCTACTGAATTGCCCTCTACCTTGGATTTAATGTTTACAGTGTGAAACAGCCAAATTCTCTCCTATCAGCTCTGTCAGGATAGCACCTGGATGCACATCTTGGACATGGTTTGTTTTGGGGGATAGAGGCCAGGGCCCCCCATTTCTCATAAAGGGAAGGCATGCCAGCTGTGGGGCTATTTAACTTTGTTAATATTCCCTCAAGGACTTCAGTACAGCTGGCCAAGGTGGGGTTTGCATAGTAGGGCCCATATCTGTTGCTTAATAAACTGTTCTTTCTCTCCACCAACCTTGCTGCCTGAGAGTTACATGGTACATGAAAGTGCTATAGTAATCATGTTTTCAAGCCAGTTCTTGGAAGCATGTCCTATGAAATGGGTACCCTGATGATTGTTAGCTCTTTGTCTAGGAGAAGCTTGAATAAGGCATAAGTTAAAGCATTTACAGCTATTGCTGTCTGACAAAGGGCCATTATGATTGATCTTCCTCTCCTGTGTGGTTCGATAGCTCAGTGTATCTGTTCTGTATCAGTCAAAGAATGGGCCTGGAGGTAGGAGCACACCTCACATTGGGGACAATCCTACCTTCTTAGTTATGTTCCATCCTACTTTATCAATTTTATGTCTATCAACTCCTTTTATTCACCTACAAGGCCAGGTCCACTGCTTGGGCTGGGGGCAGTGCTTGCTCTTCAGTCAAAACATCTGTTTCCATGTTTCAGGGGCAGAGACCTTAATGCTAGTGAGTACATGCTTGGCACTCACTTGTGTGTATTGTTCACGTTGCTGTTCCTGCACTTGTTACCACATAGTGACTGCCCAGAGAGGCTTTCCCAGTATAGATGGTTGTTTTGTTTGCCCTTATGTCAGCTTCAATCAAAGCCTCAGTGGTTACTGAGAACAGCCAATGGCCATGGGTCATGAACTACAGCCATCCATATCACCTGCTTCTCTGCTCACTGGGACCAACTCCCTTTTCTGGCCTCCAAGGGCACCAGGCATGCCCATGGTGCATGTGCGTATATATATATATATATGCATGCAAAACATCTCTGCACATAAAATAAAAATAAAATCTTTAAAGAAAGAAGTTTCCTCTAAAAGTTCACTCAGAGGGCCGGGAGCATGGTGGAGAATGCCTTTAATCCCAGAAGTAGGGAGGCAGAGGAGGGGGATCTCTGTGATTTTGAGGCTACTCTGGTCTATGGTAAGTTCCAGGTTAGCCAAACAATGAGATTCTGTCTCAAACAAGCACACAAATGCTCAGAGGCCAATTTGCAGTAAGTTCCAGGTTAGCCAAAGCTACACAATGAGATTCTGTCTCAAACAAGCACACAAATGCTCAGAGGCCAATTTGCCTTACTGCTTATGTACCCCAAACTATTCCAGGCTACCTCTAGTTCATGCATATGTTTCAGAATGTGTTTAATCACAAAGGGTAGTTACTATGGAGTTGTGAGGGAGCTGTTAGGGTGGAGGGACCAATTGCTTTGTTTGGAGAAGGGTGTGCATGTAACTTGTTGCAGGTGGGGTATCTTGGGTTGCTAAGCACTTTGTTGGGGGAAGGAGTATATGTGCAGATCAAGCAAGTAGGGTCCTGGGTTGCTAAGCCATCCCTACTCTTACCTTGTCTCAGGGATGGACCACATCCTCTGCATCTGTGAGTCTGAAGACACTAGGACAGCCACTTAGAGGGCACTTAGGCAGTTTCATAGGTAACTGGTTACAGATCTGGAATCAATAAGTGTTTGGAGGATCTCCATTGCTGTAAATATACATGCTGCTATTGAATAGGAGTCTGCATTGTAGTAGGTTGGGGCTTGTGAAATAGGCCACCTAAGCACGTCTTGGTTCTGCTTCAGGTAGGGTAATGCTTAACAAATGCTGTGCTAAAGGATGTGCCTATTCTCAGCTCTTCCAGAACTGTGACCAAAAACCTAGAAGTGCTTTTTGTCCTTGTAATTCTTGTCAGGGAACCCAATGTATGCCTTCACTGATAGTGACATGTATTTGCATCAGCCTAGGAACTCCAAGAGGCCGCACAGGCTATCACCTTTGCCTTCTCAAATGCTTCCTGTTAGGGACCATCCAAGTTCCATATGGATCCCTTCTTAGTCAATAGAGTAGGTGTAGGCTGAATGACTAATGGAAGCCTACTAATAACCCAGGAGACCCATGGAAACCTGCACATACTAACCACAAGGTGGGTGGGGGAAGGTTTGTATTTTATCTTATTCCATGCCTCAGGACAAGTGGGTTTACCTTGTGGGTGAACTAGGCCTAGGAATTTCATGGATAGTCTGGGTCCCTGAACTTTGATGGAGTTTACAGCTCACCCTCTCATGTATAGATGAGTGTGTAGTCATCGATGTGCCCTGTAAGACAGCATGGCCCCCACCAACTAGTGTGACATTATGGATATAACAGGGGCAGACAGGCTGGAAAGATGGCTTAGTGGTTAAGAGCACTGACTGCTTTTGCAGAGGATCTGGGTTCGATTCCCAGCACACACACGGCAGCTAACAATTGTCTGTAACTCTAGTTCCAGGGGATCTAACACCCTCTTCTGACCTCTGCGGGCATTGCACAACATGGGTGTACTTATATGCAGGCAATACACTCATACACATAATAATAAAAAAAAATAATAACAGGGGCAGATAGTGTCAGAAGGGAACACAAGTAAGACGAGGTCCTGATGTTACAATTGTAAGAAAGGCCCCTTAAGAGAAAAACTCTTTTCTGGCCAAGAGAATAAAATCTCTGCCCTAGATGGAAACCTAATATTCCACATCAATCACCTGGCTATGGGGACCATCACAAGAAAGGCAGGCTTATCTTGAGCCATGCTAAAGAGACCGGAGGAAGAAACAGTGAGTTAATGAGATAGTAAACATTTCCTGCCTGAAATCCCAACCCCTAGTATAGCTGCTGATCAGGACACAGACATACAGGTTTGTAAGTCTGCCCACTTTTAAAAGTATAACCTTGGGGCTGAAGAGATGGCTCAGAGATTAAGAGCATCAGCTGCTCTTACCCAGGACCCCAGTTCAGTTCCTAGTACCCACATGAAGGCTAACAACCATCTGGAACTTCAGGGGATCTAAAGCCCTCTGTGTGCATTGCACATACATGGTACACTTACATACATGCAGGGAAAACACTCACACATATAAAACAAAAATGAAATAAAACATAAAATTTTAAAAAGTAACCTCTCCTCTTTTTCTTTCTATATTTTTCTAAGCATGCTTTCCCTAATACTTTGGGCTTTCCCAACATTTTGGGTTTCCTTAGTCTTTCTTTAAAGCTCCCTTCCTCACCATGTGGTCTGACCTCCATGGCAGCTTAGGTGGATGTAGGACCTTCCCTCTTCATTCTCTTCCTCCAAGCAGCTGCTGAAATTTACAACTTACCTGACCTGGGTTTTTTTTTTTTTTCCTTTTAAACTCTAATTGTCCATAAACTTCCATTTGAGTTCATTCTAAAATTCTTTTATTAATGAGACTAAGAATTCTAAGAGGAACCCCAATTTTCCTCTTTATTATCTGGCAACTACAAAGAGACCCCAAAGTTCTGGTAACTCTGACCCCAACTGTCATTCTGTTACAGATGATAGGACTTTGTAACAGGTATCTCTGAGGCAGTGCCTAGAATGCCCACTCTCTTCCCTCCCTGTAGACACAAATTAGTTTTACAAGTTTGTAGTTATTCTCCAGTTCTAGCTGGATTTTAAAATTACTTTATATATCCAGCCATACCCATTGAAGGCACTGAGCAGGTCATCAGTTCCAAACCTGCTTTAATTCTTTTATGATCTCTCCAATCTCAAAATGCCTGCCTGACACTTTGCAGCACCTGGTTTTTGCTACCGTCTTAGAAGCTGGGAAGCTAACGGCCCCATTTTCCTTCATCCCTCAATATTGCCTTTGCTACCTGAACTTTGAGTCTAACCCCACCCTGTCTCCAAAACTCACTGCCCCAGAGTCCTGCAACATCTTTCCCAAGAGGAGATGGAAAGCTTTCTGGGACCAAATATGGAGTGGGGACTCATCCCATTCTTAAGTTCAGTAATTCTTGTTTTATTCTTGTGGTGTTTCTATGTGATATCAGTTATAACTGAATAAAGAAACAGCCTGACAACTTTAAGTTTTAAGGCCAAGAGCAGACGTGAATCTGTACTTTCAGATGTCTCACAGAATGTGCTCTTATCTTAAGACAAGTTTTACTCATACTTTCATTGAAGCAGTCTTTCCAACATCAATTGGGGAAATGGAGGCTAGGATCCACCCTTATCAGAGACTGTTGCCCTTTGACCCTGAAGTCTAGAATATCACACACACACATTATGTCACAAGAGGCCACATGCCTCAGTGAGCCTGTTAACATGATAGAGAATAACCTTTTTGATTACAAGGTTATTCTTTAGGGCAGATTGTTTCCATATTGTAAAAGTCATTCCCTCAATTATGGTCTTCTTAAGGAACCAGTAAATAGTGAGTTACTGGTCTCTGGCCATCCCAATACCCTTTATTTTGAGGTGACTCCTGTCCCATCCCCAGGCACAGGGAATGAGAGGATTTCATCCTCTTAGTCAGCAGGTCAGAGGGAGCAAAGAGGAAAGGTTGTTTAGATGTGTTTCTTCACAAGACTGCCAAGTTTCTTATTTTATTTTTTTCTTTCCTCTGGAGGTGCTGGCATGAAGCAAGTCCTGTCACATCTGCTTTCTTGACAATTTAACTGGCCTTTCCTTTCTTTTCTTTCTCATTTTTATTTGCTGCCCTTTTCTTACCAGAATTTGTGACAGTCTGCTCTCTGTTCTGAGCACATTTAGTCTCTCTCAGGTCAGCATAAACCTTGCCTACATCCTAAGTATTCTGTTCAACAATTGGGCTGAGGAGGCAGAGGAAAAAGAGCACACTGTCCTATTATTATTATTATTATTAATTTATTTTATGTGTATGAGTGTATTGCCTGCATGTGTGTAAGTGCACCCCTGTCCTGCAATACTGGTGGAGGTTAAGAGGAGAGTATCAGATCCCCTGGAACTGGAGTTCAGACAGTTATAAGATCAGCCAGTGGTCATAACTGTTAAGCCCATACATTGTCCTTTTTTAAAAAAAGAAAAAAGTTTTTTTCATTTATTCTTTGACGATTTCATACATGTATATAATGTATTTTGATCATATTCCCCCCTTAGTCCCCTCCCACTCTCCTCCTCCTCTTCCTCCTCCCAAAGCATCCCCCACCTACTTTCATGTCATTTAAAAAGTAACCCACTGAGTTTAATTAGGGTTGTTTGCATGTGAATGGATGTGGGATAATTTGCTAGATCCTGAACAATTTATCTTGACTACACCTGAGGAGAAGGTAGCATTGTTGAGAGGCACAACAGTTTACAGTTGTAAAAAGGGCTTTATTGGGTCCTTGAAACTCTTGGATATAAATGGTTTGCTGCATGCCCAGTTTCCAAGGAATGCTGCAGGCTTCCTCAATGCTTTTCCATGGAGTTCATGTCCTAGCTAGTTCTCTTAATGTGGCCACACCACAGGATGATTCGATCTATAAGAGGATGACTTCTTTGGACCTGATAGGCCTCATGTAGGTACTTTCTGTTAAGGTTCAGATAGCCCCTCCCCCTCACCAACAGGGTCTCATGGACTTCTCAAGCTTCTGAGAAAAGGGAACCAAGCTGATAAGCACCCTGGTCTTTGAAGTCAAGAGAAGCAGACTTTTCTCCACTGTTTGGCCAACACAGCAGGCTTCCCCTTTGATCTCTAAAGAGGGCAGGTTTTAACAGTCCTGCTCTCCTGTTTCCCCTGCCCCCGCCCAACTTTAAAAAAAAATATGTATTTTCCCACCTTCTGCACCCCCCCAGAAGCCTCTCTCCCTTAAAAAGGCCCCAGCTCAGGACCCAGGTCAGACATTTTCCCTGCCCAGAAGGGAATCTGTCCTGTGTTCCTCTGCTAATAAGCTCTATTCCAATGGAGTTTTATCTGTATCCTGGTGCTTTCTCCTGATCAACCAGATTCATCCATAGGCTGCTTTATCTATCACTTTCTACTTAGGTATAAACACAAAAGCATATGAATTTGAACTATATGAGGAAAACTGAAATCAAAGAAAAAAATATTCCATGTTCATGAGGAGAAAGAGTCAGTATTGACAAATACTATCAAGATGTTAGTTCTTTCTAACTTGATCTGTCAATTGTAGATCACAACCCCACTCAAAATTCCTGTAAATTATTTAACAACTACTGAAAAATTGGTTAGAAAGTTCATATGGAGAGGCTGTTAGGGTTTCTGCGACCATTGAACTGCCCGGCACAGTTACTGTGCCTGTCCACACCTGCCTGGGAGTCAGACCTGCCTCCCTGTCACACTCAAATCCTTTTCCCTACCTCAGCTCCCTTCCCTTCCTTGCTCCTGCCATCTTTTGCCTTCCCCTAACATCTCATCTTCTCTCTCTCTCTCTCTCTCTCTCTTTCTCTCTCTCTCTCTCTCTCTCTCTCTCTCTCTCTCTCTCTCTCTCTCTCTCTCCTCTCT
>NW_008342414.1:300093-301299 GCF_000622305.1 Nannospalax galili
CATCTCTCTCTCTCTCTCTCTCTCTCTCTCTCTCTCTCTCTCTCCCCTCTCTCTCCTCTCCCTCCATTCACTGGCTACTCTGAGATTCCTCTAGGCCTCTCCATTCTTCTCCATTCCCAGCTCATCTCGGCCTCCAGGCCCACTACCTTGTTTTCTTCTACTTTGGCTCCTACTGGCTGGTCACGCACCACATTGCAGAACCTCTCCTAACTCGTTTTTACTCACTTGAAATCACACCGGTGTGTGGGAGGTTCCGCCCTGCCTTTGACTACAGGACGCTGTGGTCACTGGAGGGGACACACACAACTCGTATTTCCCCTCCCCAGTGATTGCAGGACGCTGCCCTGGGATTCGGAAATTTAACTCGAATCTGCAACAAAAAAAGGATGCTTTTCTTTTGTTGCCTGATTCTTCTCGTTCTCATTTTTACGTGACCTAAGCCAAACCCTTCTCTTCCTGCTTTCTCTCCCCCCCCCTCTTCCCTGTAATCTTCCTCCTTGTTCCCCTACCCACCAACTGAGGTCTTTAACTCTTCTTTCACTTTCCACCTAATCCATTGCTATGGGAACCAAACACTCAAAATCTCAGGGTCTCACGCCTTTGGCCTGTCTTCTTAGACGCTTAAAGAAGCTAGGATTATCTCACACTATCAGATCAAAACACCTAAAATTCTTGTGCACCACTTCCTGGCCTCAGTACAAACTAGATAATAACTCTGTTTGGCCAAACACTGGAACCTTAAACCTCAGTATTTTAAAAGATTTGGAAAACTTCTGCCAGCATAACGGCAAGCAGTCTGAAGTACCCTACATCCACGCCTTTCTTGACCTCCATGCTAATCCCTCCCTCTGTGTCAAATGTTCTTCCCACCAGGTCCTCCTGGCTAAGACAGTCTCACCAGATCCTGAAACTCCAAGGGCCTCTACCTCTCTCCCTCCTCCCTACTCCAACTCCCCTCCCTTCTCCATCTCAAACTCCCTCTCCTCTATCTTCCCCCTCCCTTCCTCAGCATTCTGAGTCTGACACTCACTCTCTTAATTCCCCTTTATTCAAGGAAATCCAAAATCTTAAACACCTCATTCTGACTTCTACCTCAAATACCCCATTTACCCCTCCTGTATCTGCTTCTACTTCAATTCCAGACCCTGCCTCAGACACCCCTGCCCCTACATCCTCTCATGGACAGGACACCCCTCCCATCTCTCC
>NW_008342414.1:302420-319072 GCF_000622305.1 Nannospalax galili
AATCACTGATAATCTTTAGCATGGGATTTTTTTTTCCCCAAAATTGAATAGATCTTGCCACTAAATTTTAAATTCTCTGAACACTTGGACTGATGTCTTTCAGGTACTTGGGTGTCTGCAGTAGCTAAAGCAATTCCTGGCACCTCGTAAGGGCTCAGTAAATACATTCAGCATAGGTGAACAGAGACATGAAATATCTAGAACATTGAAATAGGGAATTATGCTGATCCATCAAAAAAGATAAATGCAGATTCTAGTGGACACAAAAACCCAAGTTCATCTAAACAAAAGGGCAATAGTCGAAAACATTTAAAATAGATTAATTTTAAAAATGCATAATGTCCCAGGATTTGTGTTAGGGTTCCAAATAGCAGCAGTTCCCCCCTCCCCAACAGGGACCTCACCTTGACCTTTGAAGTCAAGGGAAACAAACTCTGCTGAGAAGCAACCTGCCTTTCCTCTGACCTCCAAAGATAAGATAAGCAGATTCTACCTGTTAACCAGAGATTTTAGAAATTGTTTATCACAACTTTTCTTACCTTAAGAAGGAAAAAGTAAACACTTCCAGACCCTAATCCTACCTGCTTTTCCTGCTTCCCCCTCCCTGATTTCTCCCCCAAACATTCCCCCCTTCCGAAACACCCTAAAGCCCCCATATATAAAGTCCCAGCTCACAACCCGTGGGCTGACCTTCCCTTCCCTGACATCTTTCCCTTCCCTTCCCTGACATCTTTCCCTTCCCTGGCATCTTTTCCTTCCCTGAGGGAAACGTGTCCCGTGTGAAATAAAGCTGTATCCTGCTGAGAATTCTATCTGTGCCTCGGTGCCTCCTCCATCTTCCATCCATGCTCTCTCTCCAACATTTTTATCTATCAGAGGCTAATGTTCAAGAATAGTTAACTCAATACAAAAAAAGAACAAAGTTAGACTATGGATACTACCTACTTCAAGGTTACTGTTGTGATGGTTAATCTTGTTTGACAACTTCAGTTGATTTACGATCAACTAAGACACACATCTCAGTGGGTCTGTGAGGATATTTCCTGGAAGGACTTACTGGGGATAGGGGGACCCTCTATAATGGAAATGGTAATTAAGAACTTTGGATCAGGAAGAGCTCCTAGGCAAGAGATAAGACTGGGGAGATATGCTGAACTCTTCTCCCCTCCACCTCCTGTGGTTACCCAGGATAGAAGTCTTTTGTTCTCCAAAACTTAGAAAACTCTGAGATAAGAGAGAGGTATGGGGGAGGTGAGCGGGAGTCTTCCTCCATCCTGCCCCCTACCTGAAAGGAAGTTTTTGTAACCCCTGCGGCCATACAAGTTACCTTGCTTAATTATCATATGTGCCTTTTACTTAATTACCACCTAAGTGCTGTTCTGTCTTTTAACCGTACTTCCTCACATGAATATAAAAAACTCTAAAACTGGAGGGGGGTACTGGCTCCTTTAAGGAGGGATCCGTGAATCAGTCTGCTAGTGTAAAATTAAACCTCTCTCCTCACCTGACTTTGGCTGCTGGTCTCTGATTTTCCTGTAACACCTCTTCTAGAAAGAGCAGTGCCTTTCAGTGTTGGCCCAGATAAAAAGAAGTCCAAAGGAAAGTCTGCTCTGCTTTTCCTGCCCTTCTGTTCAACATCATGTGTCATCAGAGAACGACAAGTTAAAATGACCATGAAATCCCCCCACACTGGTAATAGCCAGTGCTGGTAAGGATCTAGAGTAGCTGAGACTCCTACTCACTGCTGTGTGTGTGCAAAAATGGTTCCAGTGGAAGACAATTTTGTGGTTTCTTAGAAGACTAAACAGACTCTTACCATGTGAACCAGCAGTCACACTCATATTTATCCAAAGGAGTTGAAACCTTTTGTCTGCCCCAAACCTGCACACAGATATGTATAACACTTTATTCATAATTGCTAACACTTGAAGTATCCAAGATGGCCTTCAGCAAATAAATAGATTGAAGACTGTGGTACATTAGACAGTGGAATATTAGTTAGCACTAAAACAAAATAAGTCTCCATGAGGAGACATAGAGGAAATGTCAACTTGCCACAAATTAAAATCACCTCAGTAGGGAGTTGACCCCCCCCCCGGAGGAATTGTCCTGATTATCTTGATATGGGAAGACCCACCTCAAATACGGGCAGCACCTTGTGGTAGCAGGCCAGGTGAAAAGGGCTGTGGCAGGAGAGGATTATTCTCCATTGCTTGATTGGTCTTCCCTCTCTTTGCGAATTTGATTTGCCCTGTTGCTGCTGCAGATTCCTTCACTAACTTCAGAACCAGCATGTCCAGGCTTCCATTATTGCGAGGCTACCCTGTTGATGGCATCTACAGTGAGACAGTCACTGGGGGACTACTTCAACTGCTGGGGCACCTGGCCTCCAGGACTAAGCAACTATTGGGTTCTCAGCCTCGTAGGTGTGAGACCAATATTACTATTCAGCATAGGCTGATTTAGTACATTCAATATATACACTCATCCTATCTGTTCTGTTCCTCTAGACAACCCTAACACAGAAGTCAATCTGAAAATACCACCTACCATATAATTCCAGCCATGTGACATTCTGGGAAAGGCAAAAACTAAGAAGTTAGTTAGAGATGAATAGTTGCCAGGAGGGAGTGAAATCTAAGTCCCATTTATGACACTTATCTCAGCACTTTAGAGCTTTGGTCTTCTTATCCATAAAGCATGGATAGTGGTATTTACTTCATAGGTTTTTTATGGAGATTAAATAGCACACCGTGTGTAAGCTTCTGAAGCTGCCTGGCAGATGTGTGGTCTGGATGCCACCTGACCGTTATCCACCTCTCTTCCTCACCTGTGGAGTGAGGCTTAGGATTCCTATCCCTGCCATCACACAGTCAATGTCCAATAAAGGATGGCATTTCAAAGTATCTGGCCAGGTTCAGGTTGAACATGTAGAGCATAGGAGGAATTCTGCTTAGTCCCTGCTAATAGTAAACATTTGACATCTGACAATCCTTCACAGGACCACAGATGCAACAGGAATTAGCTTTTGTGATGTCCTGACTGTTATACCCCTATGCATCATGTAGCCTGCAAGAGAAAAAGCATTCAGAATTTCCCTAGGAATGAACTCTATCATTCCCCATCAACTACTCCCTCATGTTCTGAGTTTAGGGAAAAGGTGGAAAGAGGGCATTACATTTTAGACTGACATGTTCTCTGAAGGCTCACGTGTTGGGGGTTTTGTTGCCGGCTAATGGACTTTTCAAAAGTGACTGGATCTTGAAGACTATGACTTAATCAATAGACTTATCTTTTGGTGAAGTTATAGTATGGCATTATTCGGAGGTGATGGAAAGTGGGAGGTGGACTTAGTTGAAGTGTTGGAGGCATGCCCTGGAAAAATGGCTCGTGTCCTGGTCCTTCATTCTGTCTGCTTCCCCACTGCCATGAGGTGAGCCTCCTCTGCCACATTCTCTGACTGCCATATTTCGGCCTCACTAGAGGCCCATAGCAATGGGGCCAAGGGTCTTAAACCTCGAAAATATGAGCCTAAATAAATCGTTCCTCCTTTATTTTCCTCGGGTATTCATCATAGCAATGAAAAAACTTCACTAAAGCGAAATAGCAGCAACTAATGTTCCCAAACCTCAACTTTGTACCTGGCTTTGCACTGTGCATTTGACAGACATTATCTCAAGTTATTCCTCAAACAGCTTCAGTCCCATTAAGTAACTGTCGTCAGCTTTGTTTTATACACAAGAGTCTTGAGTCTTAGTGAAGGTAAGTAATATACTGACAATCACAGATACTCAGGGCAGAGACAGGATTTTAAGTCATCCAACCTTCTGGAAAATCTTGAGCTCTGAAGGAGTGGCTGCAGACTCTTACTCTGGACTCTTCAGGTATGGGCCCATGTGCCAAAGCTAACCAGTGGGAGTGGCTAGTCTGTGGTTTTGATCCAGGATGGGAAATGTTATGTCCACTAATCTCTTGACTTCAAAATGACCGTGGGAACCCTCTAGGAAGAAGCATATTGCTTTCCCCACACCCTTTTCTTTAAGAGAAGATGACAAAGCTGGGCTTGGTGGCACACGCCTTGGAGGCAGAGGCAGGCAGATCTCTGTGAATTCAAGGCCAGCCTGGTCTACATAATGAGTTCCAGGCCAGCTGGGGTTACAGGGAGACCCTGTCTCAAAAAGACCAAAGGAAAAAAAAAAGGATGACAAGCTTCACAATGGTAAAGAGGCACATCCTTTATTCTGGCTAATGACCTGCAGTACTGATTGCTGTGTAGGGGTTAGGGCTGGCACCCCAAGGTGCTGCACACATGGGCCACTCCCTCTTCTGAGGCAACATCTGGATCCGTCGACAACACTCAAAATGAGGGACAGATGTCTTCATATGTCTCATATATCTATGACACATGCATCTGAAAAGGCTTTTTGGATGGTAGAGACAGAGCTTCCAGCCTCTCTTGCCTTTCTTTTCTCTGTCTCTTTTGGTCACTTGTTAGTCAGAGTGGGCTATATGAACTTCCTAAAAAAATGAAAAGTTTTTAAAGCACCGATAATTATTGAAGTATTAAAAGAATACCCTCAAAGAAAATATTACTTGCTTTTTTGTCTTTGCTGTAATCAATTATTGATTTGATTTTCTGATAATGGCACCATCTAAGGTCAGCAGAGACATAACTTGATGATTTATTTTCTCTGCTATGTTCCCAGTAGTGAACACAGTTCATGTACTCATGTATTTAATATATAGCTATGGGGAAACTATTAGTATGTCACTGTGTTAGGTACTAGAGGTACAAAGAAAAATAGGACATGGACTCTGCCCTACAGAATATATAGCCCATATCTGTAAGGGGCAAAGCTGTAGATGGCTTTCACCCCTCTGCTAACGATTAATGGTGCATGGCACACTCTATGTTCCATAGAAAGAAGGGCCCCCTTGCCTTCTGCTGAGCTCTTACAGGGAGCAACTGTTGTGAACAATCAGATGACGTTTTGGTTTCTCATTCTTGTTTATTTCTAGATTATTTGCTTGTAATATGGAAAAAGCTTTTCATTTAACATATCGTGTACTGCATTTTTTGTTGTGTTATGTAGACAAACTAAAAGCATAGATTGATGGAAAAAAGAGAATGATGTGATTCTTTGTTAACATTAGCATTTTCTAACCATTCTATGTAATGGTTAAGATACCAGTCACAAAACACGGTTTGGAAATATATTGTTTTGCTTTTCTGAATACCAAGTGTTGCCTTGTTCTAATAGCATTGTAACATGAACTATAAGCCCCTATCTTCTTATTTTTCGGTTGTTTTGAAAAAAATATACTGGTACTCTTGGAAGTGATAAAATGAGAGTTTATGAATGGGCGTCATTAGGAATGTTTCTTATGACATAGCTACCAAGAACCAAATTTGGAGGTATTTTCATTCTAGATGAATACATCTTTTTCATAAATTAGTTATGATTATATTTTAATATCTTATAGGTACAAAATTACAATGGTCACATGCATGTTTTAAATTAATTGGTTTGAAATTTGTTACTAGTATAGAAATGGCCCATTGTATTAGCTTCTACTTTTTTGTAAGACATTTTTAGTTATAAATTCATTTGCTTTTACATTATTCCTAGAATGAAAAATTTTTCTCATAAAACTCTTGGAAACAAACAATCTTTAAAAATGCTATAAGAGAACATGAATCTACTGAGGCTTGAAGATTTGGAAGCAGTGATGTGTGAGGATGGTGAAGGAAGAAGGCTCCACTGGACTTCATGTCTGTGGAAGTACTGTGTATTTCATTATGAAATGACCTTCAATGGGTAAATGGTGTTCAATTCTATGTAGTTTTGTAAAAATACAAACAAGTTCTGTTTTTGTAAAACAATTGTATGTTAAATTTTTTTCCTAAACTCATTTTGCAATATATGGAAATGAGTTAGAAACTGGTATTTCTAAACTGTGAATTGTAAGTCATTGTGATTGCTCCTTTTTTTAAAAAAAATTATTTATTATTTTTATTTTATGTGTATGCATGTATTGCCTGCATGTCGGTAAGTGTACCTATGTTGTGCAATGTCCACAGAGGACAGAAGAGGCTGTCTGATCCCCTGGATCTGCAATTATGGACAGTTGTCAGCTGCCATGTGGGTGCTGGGATTCAAACCCAGGTCTTCTGCAAGAACAGCCAGTGTTCTTAACCGCTGAGCCATCTCTCCAGCCCGTGATTGCTGCTTTAAAAAAATATTTTATGGGACTGGAGAGATGGCTCAGCAGTTAACAGCACTGGCTGCTCATGCAGAAGACCTGGGTTGGATTCCCAGCACCCACATGGCATTAACAACCATCCTTAATTTCAGTTCCAGATGCCCTCTTCTGACCTCCATGGGCATTGCACAACATGGGTGCACTTACACACATGCAGGCAATATACTCATACACATAAAATAAAAATAGTAAGTAAAATGTGTAAAAAATATTTTATGTGTATAAACGTTTTACCTGCATATATGTAAAGTGTACCACATGTGTGCAGTACCTCCAGCCCCCTTTAATTGCTTTTTATAAGTGTTCGTTTTCCCTCTTTGCTTTTGAAGGGCAGCCACCAGGTGAAGGTATAGGTCGTGGTCACGTGACACTTGATGTGTTGTGTGCTGCTCTTTCCTTTGTGTGCTACAAATCTAGTCTTTCAAATGTGGAAAACCAATGGGCTAAATAAAGCTTTTACATTCTAAATTAAAAAAAAAACAAAAACAATACTCTTTAAATCTGATAATACTGTACATGTCCTGAAGTTTAATATACTAACTTGTGACTGGAGGATTCTTTGGTATCTTACTATTTGGTTAGAGCACTAGTTTTATTTTGCTGTTCAATTTTGAAAATATCTGCACTGTTGAGGGTTTCAGCCACCATGGAAATCAGTATGGAGGGTTCATAAAAAACTGAAACTAGTATTATCGTATGACCCACTCTTGAGTAGATACCCAAAGGACAATGTTAAGGTTCAGATAGGCCCGACCCCTCACCAACAGGGCTTCACAGACCTCGTAAGCCCCTGAGAAAAGGGAACCAAGTTGATAAGCACCATGGTCTTTGAAGTCAAGAAAAGCAGACTTTTCTCCACTGTTTGGCCAACACAGTAGGCTTCCCCTTTGATCTCTAAAGGGGGCAGGTTTTAACAGTCCCTCTCTCCCCCTCCCCCCCTCCACCCAACTTAAAAAAATTTATATCTTCCTGCCTTCTGCATCCCCCCCCCACCCCAGTTTTTAAAAAGACCCCAGCTCATGACCCGGGCAGACATTTTCCCTGCCTGGAAGGGAATCTATCCCATGTGTTCATTTGCCAATAAACTCTATTTCGATGGAGTTTTATCTGTGTCTTGGTGCTTTCTCCTCATCAACTGGATTCATCCATAGGCTACTTTATCTATCAATTTACATTATATCCAAAAAGGGTCATAAAACTAGAGAAACGTTAACGGAAATTTGCTGGCACATAGTTTTCTAGCAAATTCAGAAATCAAGAGGGAAATGATCTGCAGTAACATTTGCATTGTCAACATCTATTCATGATTTTCAAAATAAAACAAAAAGGAAGTTAAAACAAAAAAACATTCATGGCAGGGATACCATCACCAGAGACCATGCAGATATGGTAGGGTGGGGGGCACTCAGGAGAGCTTCCAGAGACCCCCTCCAGGGAAAGGATTGCATAGTGAACATAAGCTGGGATGCTCCAGGGATGTCCAGGAGAACTGGTTTGGGTACTGCTCTATTTTCTTCTCTCAGGAGATGTTTCATCTGGATATATAGGCTATGATGATAGTAACATAGACCCAGGGAAGTAAAATAAGGAGATCAGACTTACACATCTCAGACTTATATATAAAGAAATGAGCACTAGAATGACTTTTTATACCTGAGAGAAGCAGAAAAGCAGCATCCCAACTTCTTCCCCAAACAAAAGCTAATAATTGGGGTAGAAAATAAAGGCTTATTGAGAGAGGCCATGTGGAAAAAAGGCAGATGTGGTGCTTGGGAGTGGAGTTAACTCCTTGAGGTTTAAAATGGAGAAGAAAAAGCATACAATGTGCTCTCAATATGGTAAGCAAGGACCAGGGGATTCATTACAGTAATGAGAACCTCAGTAGTTGGGGTCTCCAGGAAGCAGAGGTATGGGATGGAGAAGCTGTTCAAATCAGCAGGTGGACTCTGTAAGGAGAAAGTTATGTTGTGGTGGTCTCACAATGCACACAATGCCTGAAATGGGCAGAGACAGAAAGGCTTATGCACCTGCCTTCAAGGAGCTATAAAATAATTAACAAGACATGATTATTCACATAAGAGCTGTTAACAGTCTGGAGGGAGGTCAAGAGAACCACTTCTCACCCATCTTTACTACTTACAAGCTGTATGGCTTTGAACAATTCACTCCCCATTTGGGGGTGGTTTTAGTCTCTTCATAGCCAATAAGGGAGTGTGCCAATTTGGACTTGGAACCACCTTCTAAATAAACAAGGACATTTTGCAATCAGTGAAGCTCCAACTTACAGTTTTGGACTGAATTTGTTATTGCTTCCTGCTGCTGTTGAGGCTGCATCCACTCAATACCTCTGAGCAAGGTGAACCTTAAGACAGCATGGTCACCTGGGAAGAAAGACAGGGTCATATTAGAAACCTACCACACCACCTGAAAAAAACGAATCTTCCTAAGCGATAAAATTCTTATCTAACAATCTCAGATTACAGAATACTAATGACAGAATAATTTCAATGTTGAAACCTTTGTAACTGTGATCGGGGATTTGGGGCTAGGAATGAGAAGCAGGGTTCAAGACCCCTCAGCTCATGTGACTCCCTAGGCTTGGGACTCTGATTCCATAATTCAGAGTATCCTACTGTCCTCTTCCTTACATTGCTACCAACTGAGATTTGGGAATTTATTTTTCTGGAGTACAGCTATAGGAAGTAAAACAAAGGCTGGGAGCTCTATGCTACCACTAAGGACATGGTATCAGTGTCATTCCTCTGCATAGGTATCTTTGCCTGCTCTTCTACCTCCTTCTTTCTCCTTTTATTCTTCCCATTTCCTTCCACAGCCTTTACCCCACCCCCATAGTTAATCTTCAATGTCAACTTTATTGGCTTTACTTGCCTCTGGGTATTTCTGTGTGTTTCCAGAGATGTTTAGCTGAGGAGGGAAGACTCACCCTGAATATGCATTATCAATCAACCACTTCCCTCCTTCCTAGGAGGACTGTTTCCCAAGACAGCCTGTCTCCTTGAACAAATGGTCCCAAGAAAAGATCATAAATCCTCTGTCTCTCAAGATAAACCAGAGCAAATGGTGCCAGGAAGAAGGGGGTCATAAAGGGGTCATAAACTTCTCAAAAGTGTCCCTGATCTGTAGTCAGTCAGCCATAGCTATATCCTATAAATGCCCCAATGGCCTCTTCCCCAGGGCAGCAGTCCCTTCCAGCATATGGGAAGGCTGCTGTCCCTCACTGAGGTACTTCAATAAACTCAGTCTTGTCTGAGGTCAGGTATGGTATCCTCTTTTCTCTCCTTTTGTTCCTGTATACTGCGCCCCCAAAACTAACATGCATGATACCATTCCATGAGCTAGGGTCTTGAACTAAATAAAAAAAGTTGGCCATCTTCCTGCTCCTGGACTAGGCCAGTTCTCACTGCTGGAGAGCTCCTAA
Organism: Nannospalax galili; assembly: GCF_000622305.1. NCBI lineage: Eukaryota > Metazoa > Chordata > Mammalia > Rodentia > Spalacidae > Nannospalax > Nannospalax galili. The sequence continues at coordinate 312,124 of NW_008342414.1, forward strand.
CTAGCCTTGACAAGAACCAACTGTTGGTGGGCTCAGAACACCCCACTGAGCATATCAGATACTTGCCTGCTGAGTTGCCATCTTCTGGCTGTGGAACTTGGCCTGGATAGCTCTGTTCCAGCTCCAGGCTAGCCTGGGCAGCTAGCTAGAATCAATTCACCATGCCTCCATCTTCACACTCACTGTCCTAACTCTGGTTTCTGACCTCGCACACTGGGTCAGCCTGGAACCATCCCATTCCTCCAATAAAAAATCAAAAGTGAGAACCTGAAGCACAGAGCAACTAATTACACATACCTGATCAGAAAGCAACAAAGGTATGTGGGAGACCACGCTGCCTGGCAGCCCCCCCTGCCCCCCTAGGGCAAGCAGCCTCCAGAGAACTTGCTGATCAGTCCTCCCTGCCCCCTAAGATAAGCAACCTTTCTGATGACTCAAGATAAGCTTAAGCAACCACCAATTTCCTTATCCTGCAACCAGACTCATAGCGCCAGTTCCCCTCATCCTGAGGGACATTCATTAACCCGTTGAGACAACACCTTCCCTTCCCCTTCCCCAGCTAATTTCCTGCTTCAGCCCGTATAAGAATCCCCATGTTAAAATAAACTTTTGCAGCTTGATCAGAGTTCTTTGTCTTGCTGTCATTCTTCGTGTCTCTTGTCCCATCATTCCAGGTCCCTGGGAGTTTGAGTCTCTGTCTCCCACCCTGCAGGTCGGGGCAAAGGTATAACCACAATAAAACAGAACCAAACTTCAATCAAACAAAGGCAAGCTAGAATTTCTTATCAGACATACAACCAACAAAAGAAGTTCATTTTGAGAAGACAAACTCCACCAGTCCTATAGAAGTGTTCTACAATGAGAACTACTCAGAGGAACCCCAGGACACAGAACATCGAAGAACACCATCAAAGAGCAATCATAAACATGATCAAAGGATTCAAGGATTTGAAAGAACACACAAACACACAAACATACTGATAGGTATAAAGTTGGCGGAGAACGAGCAAATGGATGACGAGGCACCGAGGCACAGCCAAAACTCCATCAAAATAGGGTTTATTAGCAAAGGAACACATGGGACAGAGTCCCTTCTGGGCAGGGAAAATGTCTGCCTGGGTCTTGAGCTTGGGTCTTTTTAAAAGGGAGGCTTCTTCATCCTGCAGAAGGCGGGAAGATGTATTTTTTTTTAAGTTGGGGGGGTGGGAGAGCAGGACTGTTAAAACCTGCCCTCTTTAGAGATCAAAGGGGAAGTCTGCTGTTTTGGCCAAACAGTGGAGAAAAGTCTGCTTCTCTTGACTTCAAAGACCAAGGTGCTTATCAACTAGGTTCCCTTTTCTCAGGAGCATGAGAAGTCCTTGGGATCCTGTTGGTGAGGGGGTAGGGCTGTCTGAACCTTAAGAAGATAGGGATAAACTCCTGACTGAAGCTCAAGAAAATACAAATATGCTGCTGAATGGAATGACAAAGACAATTTGGATGTTAAAAAGTGAATTGAAGAAAGGAACAGAAATGTTGAAGAAAACTCAAGCTGAAATAAAAATGGAATGAAAAACTCAGCAAGCCAATTTGAAATGAATGAATCAAGTGGGAAACAGATATCAGACCAGAAGATAAAGTTGGAGAACTGGATTGCTCAAGCAAAGAAAACAAAAACAAAAATAAAAAACAAAAACAAAAACAAAACAAAACAAACAAAAACCCACAGGAATGGAATATGCAGGAGCTATGGGATACCATGAAAAGACCAAATCTATATATCACAGGCAGCAGATGAAGGAGAAGAAGAAAAATCTCAGGAAGGAGAAAAACCTCAGGTCAATGGGATTCACCAGCTATCTTCAGCAGGATTATAGAAGAGATCTTCCCTGAGGAAAGATTCCCAAACAAATACAAGAAGCACACAGAACACCAAATAATGAAGACCAAAATAGAAACTCCCCATAGTATATCATAGTAAAAGCACTAAATGTACAGAATAAAGAGAGGGTATTAAAACCTACAAAAGAAAAAGAACAAGTTACATATAAAGGAAAGCCTGTCAGAATTACAGCTGATATTTCAATGCAAACTGTAAAATTCAGGAGCCTGGAGCCAATGCATTCCAAGTTCTAAATGGCCATAAATGCCAACCCAGAATACTTTACCCAGAAAAACTGTCTATCATAGTTGAAGGAGAAAGAAAAATCTTCCATGATACAAATAGGCTACCAAACCAATGCTACACAGAATACTCAAAGCAATACAAAAGACTGAAGAAAGAAATGACCATACTGAAGAAGTTACAGAAAGAAAACAAATGACAGTATAATTACAGAAACACAAATAGGGCCAAGAACACAAACAGAAAATAAAATGACAGTAAGCAACACACATCTTTCAACAATAACTTTAAATATCAATGGCCTCAACTCCCCAGTCAAAAGACATAAGCTGGTTGAATGGATGAAGAAACAAATCCCTCTTTTTATTATCTACAAGAAAATCATCTTACCTTCAAGGATAGACACCACCTTAGGGTGAAAGGATGGAAAAAAATATTCCAAGCAAATGACACTAAGAAACAAGCAGGTTTTGCTATTCTAATATCTGACAAAATAGATTTCAAGCTAAAATTAATCAGAAGAGATAAAGAAGGTCACTTTATTCTGATCAAGGGACTAATCAACCAAGAAGCCATTACAATCATGAACATATATGCACCAAACTCTGGTGCAAATCAAACTTCATGAAAAGAGTATTACTGGACTTTAAGACACACATTAACCCCAATTCAGTAATAGTAGGTAACTTCAATACCCTACTTTCTCCAGTAGAAAGGTAATATGAACAAAGAGTCTTTACAGAGAAACATCTGAATTAAATGACATCATACATCAAATGGACCTAATAGGCATCTACAGAATATTCCACCCACACACCACCATAGACGTTTCTCTAGAATAGATTGCATACTGAGGCATAAAACAAGCTGCAACAAATACAAAAAAAAAAAAATTGTAATAATTCCATGTATTGTATTGGAGCACTATGCAACAAAGCTTAAAATAAACATCAAAAGAAACTAGTAACTACATGAACTCATGGAAATTAAACAACAGACTCCTAGCTGGGGGAGGGTGATGCACGACTTTAATCACAGCACTTGGGAGGCAGAGGCTGGTGGATCTGGTGAGTCTGAAGCCAGCCTGGTCTACATAGCAAGTTCCAGGGCAGCTGAGGCTACAGGGAGACCCTGTCTCAAAAAGACAAAAAAATAAAACCAAAAGACCTCAATACACACCTACATGATGAATGGATCAAAGAAGAAATCAAGAAAGAAATAGAAATATTTTTATAACTAAATGACAATGAAAACACAACATAACAAAACCTCTGGGACACATTAAAAGCAGTCCTAAGAGGGAAATTTATAACTGTAAGAGCCTACATTTAAAAAATCAGAAGAGCACAAATAAATGACTTAATGGTAAACTCAAGAATCTGGAAAAACAAGAACAAAAAGAACAAAAAGAACAAAAAACAAGAACTCAAAGCCAGCAGAAAAGAAGAAATTAAAAATCAGATCAGAAATCGATGAAATAGAAACAAAGAAATTAATATAAAGAATCAATGAATCTAAGAGCTTTGTATTGTTTGAGTTTGATTTGTTCTTGTTTTTCCAGATTCTTGATTTGTACCATTAAGTCATTTAGAGATCTTTAATGTCCCTCTTAGGACCCCTATCCTAGATAACCCAAAGAAAGAGCAAATCCAAATCACTAAAATCAGAGACAAAAGGGAAAACATCACAATAGACACCAAAGAGATCCAGAACATTATACAGAATACTGTAAAAACCTATACTCTATTAAATTAGAAAATCTAAAAGAAATGGAAGAATTTCTAAATTCAATATAACCACCAAAGTTAAACCAAGAAGAGATCAACAATGTAAACAGATCCATAACAAATAAGGAAATTGAAACAGTAATACAAAGCCTCCCAACCAAAAAAGTCCAGGTTCAGGTGAATTCACAAGAGAATTCTACCAGAACTTCAAATCTACAACCAATATTGCTTAAATTATTAAAAAAGATAGAAACAGAGGGATAAATCTCAAATTTCTTCTATGAAGCCTGTTACTTTAATACCAGGCAAAGACACAACAACAACAAAAAAAGAAACTATAGGCCCATATCCCTAATGTACATAGGTGCAAAAATTCTCAGCAATATACATAAAAATTGCTTACAGACATATATCAATCTAGAGAAAAGGAAACTCACAGAGTCAGAGAAAATTTTTAGCAGCTATACATCTAATAGAGTATTAATATCCAGAATATACAAAGAACTCAAATCAAGAAAACAAATGGCCCAATTAAAAAATGGGCTACAGATCTCAACAGAGTTCTCAAAAGAAGAAATAAAAATGGCTAAGAAGTATCTTTAAAAGTATTTGCCAAGTGTGGTGATGCATGCCTTTAATCCCAGCATGTGGCAGGCAGAGCTCTGTGTGGTTTACCTACTGAGGTCCAGGCCAGTTGGAGCTACAGGGAGGCCCTATTTCAAAAAGACCAAAAGAGCCAGGCATGGTGGCACATGCCTTTAATCCCAGCACTTGGGAGGCAGAGGCAGTTGGATTTCTGTGAGTTCAAGGCCGGCCTGGTCTACATAGTGAGTTCCAGGACAGCTGGGGCTACAGGGAGACCCTGTCTCAAAAAAAGAAAAAAAAGAAAAAAAAAAAAAAAACCAAACGTCTTTTTTTTAATGTCTTTAGTAATTAGGGAACTCACATCAAAACTACTTTAAGATTTCATCGTACCCCAGTCAGAATGGCTAAGATCAAGAGAAAAAAATAACATCAAATGCTGGCAAGGATGTAGGGAAAGAAGAACCCTGATTCACTGCTGGTGTGATTGCAAACTGGTGTAATCACTATGGAAATCAGTGTGAACAACTCTTAAACAGTAAAAAAATAAATCTACCACATGATCTGGCTATACCACTCTTTGGCATATAGGTCCAAAGGACTCATTATCCCACCAGAGATACTTCCTCAGCCATATTTGTTCCTGTTCTTTTCACCATAACTAAGAAATGGGAATAGCCTAAATATCCCTCAACTGATGAATGGATAATGAAAATGTGGTGCATTTATACAATGGAATTCTATTCAGCAGTAAAGAAAGATGAAATCATGAAATTTTCAGGTAAAAGGCTAGAACTAGAAACTGTTATACTTAGTGAGATAACAAGGACTCAGAAAAACCAGTTATGCATGTTCTCATTTGTTGATCCTAGCTCCAAATCCTTAGGTATTGTGTATATAGCCTTATGTAACTACAGGAGCCAGGAGAATGAAAAGGAACCATGTGGGTAAAGGGGAAGAAGGAGCTTGAGAGAGGGGAATAGTAGGAGACAGGTGTTATCAAGGGGAAAATGGGGGGCATAGTAACTGGGGAAGGAATAGGGAGGAAAAGAGAGAGAGAGAGAGAGAGAGAGAGAGAGAGAGAGAGAGAGGAGATAAATAATGCTTAGGTGGTGGGGAAAAGCAGAGTAAAAATGTATAGCTCAAAAATCTACTGAAAAATACACATACAGTATCTGAACATGAGTGTATGTGTACAGCTGAAGGCTGCATAACAAGGAACACAGTGCCAGACAGGAGAAACGTCCCTTTGAGTCTTTGGTCATGGTAGTCCAAGAGACTCACAAAATAACCAGGTGTGCAGAGCGCGGAATACGAAGGGGAAGCTGGGAGCCATCTTGGGTCGGAAGCCGGGAGCCATGGGTCACAGGGTAGCACGTGTGGTGTGGGGAACACGCAGCCAGCGCAGCAACTCAAAGACAGAATGGACCGACTCCTGTGGACCTGGGGAGAGATCACTGGCCCCTGAGGTGTGAGTGAATGCTAACAGGGACTATGGTAGCCAGGGCGCAGTCTGATATGGCAGGCTCTGGCCGCTGGAGGTGTGGGGCTAGGCACTGGGTTCTCATTCCTTTGTAAGTTAATGAATGCACATAAAATATATTATATGGTTTGTCTGATCACACAGGAGACCCAGAGAGAATTCAGGCCACAGCAGGCATTGCACGACATGGGTGCATTTACCTACATACAGGCAATACACACATACACATAATTTTTTTTTTTTAAAGTCTACTGAAAAATACACATTATATATTTTTGTGCATGTGTATAGCTGAAGGTTATACAACAATAAAAATACAGTGCTGGGCAAGGGAAACCTTCCTTTGAGTTGTTGGTTAAGGCAGTCCAAGAGACTCCCCCCAAATCAAGGGCTATTGCCACGGCCTTTGATCACCTCCCACAACTTGAAGGTAAGACTCTGTTGCTGAAGACAGAATATTCTTTGGACATAGAACTTAAGAGAAATTGCACTGGAACTGATCTGGAAGCCTCCTTCCTGAAGACTGGCTCTCATAGTATCAGAAGATACTATGCAAACTGCCAAGGAATAAAGCCAACAATTGATTCCATCCAGCTGTAAAGTCTATGAATCACAACAATGACTAGGCCAGCAAACACTTTCTATTGGTGCATTTTTATCTTGTGGGTAATCAACAGCTGTTTAATTGGAATTAAGGCCTGCTCAATGGGTGGGAACTCATGTGTAACACTGTAAACATAGCTAAATACACATGGCTGAAGAGGTATAGATCCTGGAGAAAAACATAACTTTGTCATGTTCCTAGACCAGTGTAATTTCTTACTGTATTTCAAATATGTATCCTTATATTTACAGACAAGTGTACCTCACAACAATCATCAAAGAAACTTTTTGTTGTGACAGATAGAAACTATTACAAAGTTCCAGAACTGGTCCAATGCTGAAAATAAGTGTCTGTGAGGTACTCAGTCCTAAGTGACAAATCCACAATTCAACCTCCACACCTGAGGCTCAGAGAACATAGTGGAAGAGGGGGCAGAAAGAATATTGATG
>NW_008342414.1:319418-321120 GCF_000622305.1 Nannospalax galili
CAAAACCCATGCAAGCATAAGTCAGACAATCCCAGTATAGTTGGGAAATGAATAAGAAGCTCCAACCTTAGCTGAGGAGCTACTGCCAACCAATAACTGCTGGGAGAGGGAGAGCCAGTTTTCTTTAAGGGTGTGATGCTAGATAGATTAGCCAGGCTCTAGTGGGTAGATGTATACCAAAGGACATTTGGGGCACAAACTCAATTTGATAGGCTCTTACAAGACAGAGTACATGAAACCTGGTGGGGGAGGTATAAGCGGTGCAGATAGGGAGGGGTCTAAAGCTAAACAAAATATATGAAATTTGCAAAAATTCAATAAAAATATTTTTAAAAAAGAAGGCTTCAGTTGAAAGCTATCACTCATCTCTCTTGACTTCCTGACTGAAGAGGCAATGTGACCAGGTGCCTCAGGCCTCTGCTGACATTCCTTCCCCACCAGGATGGGCTATATCTTCTTGAAATTTAAATGTGAATAGGCCTTTCTTCCTTTAAGCTGCTGTGGCGAGGTATTTGATCTTTGTTCCTGTTGCTGTGATAAAAGATCTTGAGAAAAGCAATTTAAGGGAGAAAGGGTTTATTCTGGTCTACAGGTCGATGTACAATCCATCCTGTCAGGACGAGGTGGCAGAAGCTTGAAGCAGCTGGTCACATGACATCCACAATCAGGAAGCAGAGTTTGTTGCTTTCTTTAACATTCCTTTCCCACATCTCTGCTTTCTGCTGATGCTCACTTGTGTTTGATTTGCGGAACCTTCCACTGAGTGATGTCTGAATTTGTCTTTATTAGGTACTAGTCTTTATTGATGTATCACAGTTTCCTCCAAATTGAAACATTCCCTTCAGGAGCAAGGGGAATGGGGGAAGGGGGCCCATGAGACTCAGGAGGTGAAAAAAACAAAAACAAAAACATCAAATGTCTGGCAAAGTGGAAACTTGCAAGATTCTGGAAGGTTCCTCCCTAACTTTATAGGAGTAAACAACTACAGAGAGAGGACACTCTGGTCAAGCTGTAGAAAGATCTGCAAGTTGTACAGAGACCTCGAGGGATACAGCTTTCATGAGTCATCACCCATTTTGGGGTGTGGTTTTCAGTGATGCAGCTGCTTTTGAGTCATCCCTTCTCCTGTAAGTAACCCTTTACCCATATTCCTGTTAGTAACCCCAATAAAAACTCACTGGTTTGCCAAGTTGGACTTTGTTGCAGTCATTGATTAGGCCTGTTATGGGCTCGTTTTCTGAGGTGAGTAGACATGTACCTGTTGTGTCTCCCTAAGAAAAGTCTCTCACACAACAGCTGCCCCCTCCAACCTCCTCCCCTTCATTAAGATACTCTTTGCTCAAATGCGAATCTCAGCTGTAACTCAGCATTAGGGAAAGGGCTCCATTTAATGCCTCTGTGCCAAGAAAATACACCCTGTGGGTAAGAGGGCTAGTGAGGTTGGTGTGTATTGTGCTTAAATATATATGTGTATATATTTAATATAATAATCATAATCTATAAATATAGATTAATTGCTGGAGTCCAGCTCCGGCTGAGTCCGAGGCCTGAAGGGGTGAAGGTAACTGCGGCAGTAGAAATGACTGTACCAGAAACCACAATTGCAGTTCTTAGTAGAGGCTGTTGACTGACCCTCTCAGGGGGAGGTCACCCTGAATGTCTTTTACTTCTCTTCTTCTTTTTCTCTTCTGAAAGCAGCCTT
>NW_008342414.1:321451-336941 GCF_000622305.1 Nannospalax galili
TTCATGGGAATGGGAATAACTAAGTCTTTATTGTCTAACCAATATTCCAGTTTATCTTTTTCCTCTCCCTTTTGCTGTTTCTTCCTGAATGTTTTGTACTTTTTGAGTCATATGATTATTTTCTCTATTTCAATATCCTTTATTATTTTGTTGCCATTTATCTTTAAGGGCTTTTTGAATCGCTTTTAGTCTTTGTAAAAGAATAGGCAATTTTTCTTCAGAGGTCATGCACCACCACCTTGTTACTGACCTTCTTTCTATCCAAGAAGGAGTTTCCCTAAGCCAAATAGTTTTTCCTTATACCAAACTTTAGTCTCAATAGTTCCTCGTTTAGGGTTAAAGTCATAAACTCCTGTAAAAGGCAGCAGGGCATCTGTTGAAAGCTATCTTTTCCTTTTGGGGTGAAACCAAGCCTCATTATTAATCACAAATGCAGGTACAAACGAGATCATAGTCATAGGAGGAAGTCATCTATCCTATTACTTTCATTTTGTTTCAGTAACATAATAATTCTGCTAAAGGCAGAGATTTTCCCGGTTTAGTTTCCCATTCCATTATCAGAGTTGGTTATCAGAATATTTAAAGAAGAGAAGGTTATACAAATTACAAAAACCAGGAGTAACTGGGGAAGGGATATCCACCAAAAGGACAGCAGTCATCAGCTTTTGGCTGGAACTTTGTCAAACAGCACTCTTGCCAAGAACCACGGAACTCTTGGAGCCAGCAATTAATAATGAATATATCTCACTCACAATCAAATCACCAAGAGATGATCCTACTGATACTTTAATATTTTACTATGTATTTTTTTGGTCTTTTAAAGACTAAGTCTCCCTGTAGTCCCAACAGGCCTGGAATATACCATATAGACCAGGCTGGCCTCCATCTCAAAGAGATCTGCCTGCCTCTGCCTCCTGAGTGCTGGGATTAAAGGTATGTGCCACCATGCCTGGCAGATATATATATAATCTTAAGGTGAAAAGATGGAAAAAAATATACCAAGCAAATATTTGGTCTTTTTGAGACAGGGTCTCCCTGTAGCCTCAGCTTGCCTGGAACTTACTATGTAGACCAGGCTGGCTTTGAATTCATAGACATCTGTCTGCCTCTGCCTCCTGAGGGTTGGGATTAAGCCTGGCTGATATTTTAATATTTACTTCTAAGTTCCCCTATATTTTCATAAAGCTATGTGTATATGTGTGTGTATATGTATATTTATGAAAATATGTACATTTATCACCGTATATCTACTTCTTGGTTATTTTCTCACTTTATGAAATAGATTCTTTTTGAATGGTAAGGTTTCCATAGTGATAGTTGGATCAGAGAGTCTCTTGAACAACAGCCAAAGAGGTTACCACTGCCAGGTACTCACCATGTTGATTGAGACAGGCATCCTAGGGGCATCCTGGTAGTCCCTTCCTGAGGAGCAGGTGAGTTAGTCTCTGGTTAGCACTGCTAGCCACAGATAAGATCCATTTTACCCTGAGTGCTCCTGTTTCTCAGAGGGCCAAGTTAAGGGGCTATCTACTGCTTTAGCTACCCCTTCCCTGTGCACTATGAAGTGCCTACTCAGCTCTTCAGGCCCTTGTTTTCTCTTTGCACATCCCAGTGGCTAGAGAAAGGGACCTGTGGGTCCAGATGGAGCTTACCTCCGTTCCAAGGAGGGTACTTGTATATAGACTTTGGAGGACTTCTTCCATCCTTGACCTTCTTTCCCATGTACTCTAAGTAAGAACGTGTTGCCTTCCAGATACAAAACCTGTGAGAAGAATGGCTTCTGGTCACCTTCACTGAGATGAGTGGAATAAGGAATGTAAGAGCAGCCTGGGTGGGGCCAGTCCTCACAGGGTAAGGGGTGTCCAACAGAGAAAGGGATGGCCTTGGCCTGGGAGTGCTGCCTACCCAAGGCCGTTCTCCTGAGGCTTTCTCTTCCTTCAGACTCTAGTGAGGGCCTGACCTGTGTGTTTCATAGGGACTTCCTTCTGGAAGAAGGAAAGCTCGAGTCATGAGTTACATTGTGGTCTAAGCATCCCTATTAGTCTTGTCCAGGACAGTTTTAGTCAGTCATGCCATGGTTGTGGCTGTGTACCACATAGAAGACATGGAAGAAGAGAGTTCTGGTAGACCACTGGAGTTGGTGACCAGCTGAGACATCTCAGGACAGTTGCTCAGCCCAACTCTTAGCAGCACAGGTTACAAACTGGGGACACAGGCTACATTTGGTCTGTGGGTATTTTGTTCATTTAATCTTTGTCTTTTGGTTTTCACAGATTTCTTACCATGTTTTCATTTTTAGTTAATTACCATATTTGGAGAGAGATGATGTAAAACTCTGACTGTCTAACTTCTCTCTAAGTAACTGTGCCTCTGTATAGTAATTATGGGATTTGGATATAACAGTAACTGCTCTGGCCTACGTCATGAGGTTCCTCAGCATAAACAGCTATGTCTGCCTAGACAGACTTTCTCCCTCAGGAGCCATGGTCTTCCTCAAGCTTAGGGCAGAAGTCTGGGCCTAAGAATGGTTTGTGTCCTTGATCTAAGCAAGCAGAGGAGGAGGACAGGTGGGGAGCCTAGCATTCTGGTTTTTGGTCTCACCCTACTGTCCATTCTTTAACTCAGTGTGGGATGTAGGGAGCAGAGTAAAAACAACCATCTAAGTTCATCACAGAATTGGAAACTATGGAACACAGGCCTAGGGAAGACAGAGAACTGTTTTCCTGATGTGGCAGTTGCTGGGTAGGAGGATATAGTTACCTTTTCCAGAAGTACATAAGGACAGGGAAGACAGTCATGATAGCCCCATGGAAGATGTTCCGGTCTAGGTGGCCCTCTGTAATGGCTGCAAAGATGATATCCTTCTGAGACTCAGAGATGTTCACCTACCCACAGGGTGGGAGCCTGTCACTGTTAGAGGCTCCAGGAATGGTAAATGACCTCTCTTGACCCCGGTACCCTCAAAACCACCCCTCTCCAGAAGGCAGAGCTTCTTGTGAGCTTGTTAAGCAAAGAATATCTTGTCGACCGACCGAGTGCTTAAGGAGGCACCTGGTGATTCGGTTTTGGAGTTCTTATGGGGAAAAAGGCCACAGTGGGGTGAGAGACTCCTTACCCTCAGCTTGGGAGGAACATCAGAAATGAGGAAGAGCTTTAGGATGATGTTAAGTTTGGAACGCATTAGGCTGATGTCGTTCTCATTGTATGCTCTGTTGATCTGCAGCAAGTGAGCTGAACTCACCAGATTGTTAAATCTACAGAAGAGGCAAGAAGTAAGCAATCAACAAGGGGAAGATGTAAGCAGAGGCTGGACAGGGTGCTTGGCCCAGACTTACTTCTGGCAAAAGGGGAGGGCCAATTCTGAACTTGGTTGTGACTTCATTCATCCAACCCTAGTTCTTCCATTATCAAAAATAATTGAGTGCAGACCATTTATCACATCATATGCCAAGGGCCCCCTCTATTATTTTCTTCAGCACACCCCCATCTTTACTCCTTTCTTTTACCCATCCTAAATGCTTCAGCAGGCTTCACCTACAACTACTTCAAGGACTCGGGTCTCTTTTGCTCTTTCCTCTTCTGTGCCAGCCTGAGGTCAGTTCTGAGATTCGGGTAGATTCCTCTCCTGTGGAGCACCTTAGGCAATAGTAGGTTCAGTCCTCATCCCAGTGGTGACGGGAAGCATTTTTTTTTCAGCAGGAGAGTAACATAATTGACTTCATGCTTTTCACAGGTGTCTCACACAGAATTCTGTACACAGAATTAGTTTGTAGAGGGACAGCCAGAAAGCAGAGAGGCTGGGGTGAGAATGGGGTAGGCAGAGGCTGCCAGCCCCTGGCCGTCTCTCAGGGCTTCCTACGACTTCCCTTTACATACCTTGCTCTGTGATTAAGCCCTTCAAAGTTCACTCTGTCTCTTGGCTTCAGGGCCAAGACGCCATGCTTGAGGACTCAGTTGTCTCATTGTATTTCCTGTGCCTAACTCTGCCTAGAACCTGGTATCCCAAGAAAACTTCCCAGCTTGTATTTGTGTCTTGTCTACCACCCTCATTAGTTTGTGGGATCATAGAGAGTAGAACTCATATCTATAATGCCAAATCCTGTGCTCAATAAAAAGGAAGCACTTATGACATGTTGAGAGTCCTTCCTTGGAGTGCAGTGGATCACGCTCCCCTAACTGATATGTGAATCATCAGACAATCTGCATTTCTGAGAACCACACTGACTAGTGTCCTTGGCAAGGCCAGCAAAAACTACTAGGACATCCTTAGTTTTCTCTTACATGTCTAGTAGAGATGTTTACCAGGAGTTACTAATTTTTTCAAATATTTTTCTTGGTTGTACTTTTTTGCTCTAATTTTTGACATATTCATATGATAAGACATGAATATAAAAATATTTGTTGATTCTATGAAAATAAGCTTGATGCTCACCTGTAATCCCAGCCTTGGGAAATTGAGGCAGGAGGATCTCAAGTTCAGGCTGGCCTGGGCTACATAGTCCCTTAAAGAGGAAGGGCGAGAGAGAATGCTTTGAAACATGCTAATAAATGTGACTATTATAACTTAAAAAATCTCTTTAGTTAGGTATGGCAAAAGAAATTTAAATTATTGAGAAAATTAGTATGAAAGTCCAGAAGATTTTGGCTAGGGATATAACTCAGTTGTACAGCTCTTGTCTCACATGGGTAAGGCTGAAGGATAAATGTGTCAGCTTGGAAAGCCCTAGCTATGTTGAGATACCCCTGGCCCAGAAACTGAAACCCCAACCCCCAACCCAGTGACTGTGCTACCTGGGAAAACATAGGCCAGCACTCAGTGTCCCAACCCCCCAAACCATTACACCAGCACTTACTGTCAAAAAACACAGGACTTCAGAAAAATACCTGGTCTCTCCTCCTAAGTCCCATAAAAACTGAGACCGACTGAGCTTTAGGGCCCCAGTTTGGATCCTGCGGAGAAACCACGGTCCTTCATTGTTCTAATAAAGAACCATCTACTCCTGAGGTCCGTCTCGTGTTTCACTTTCACGTCGCCCCGGTCAATCCTGATCTAACATTTTTTAACAGAGGCTGTGGGTTGGATCCCCAGCCCTCTCCTTACAAAAATAAAATAAAATAAAATAAAAAAATAATAAAAGCAAAAGATTAAGTTTTCTGCACTGATATTTACATTTTTGTTCTACTTTAAGAAAAACTGAAATTAGAGTTGGTTGACAGTATTGGGGGTATTAAAATTTATGCAAGAATAATATATGGACTCCCTGTTAGTGGATTGACTTTACATTCAAATTTTGGCAGGTGAGTGAATGTCCATGAACATGTTTCAACTTAAAAAATATCTGCTTAATGTCACACACACACACACACACACACACACACACACACACACACACACCAAAAAAAAAAAAAAAAAAATATTTCTCTTCTGACAGTCTCTGGTTTTAACTGAAGAACTGTTGGTCCATTGAGATGAACTCCGTCATATTTATAGACAATAGGGAAAAATGATCCACTTCCTGGGAAAAAGAAGTGCATTACAGCATTGGGGGTTCCAGAATACTAAAGAGCTTTGAGGCCCCAAAGGAAAGAAAGGTGGAAATTGTTAGAGTAACAGAAGTCAAGGACATTTCAGGAGCTGCTTGTCTGGCAGAGCTTCAAATCATTGTGCTTCTGACGTGTCAAGCCAACTTGCATGTGTGTGTGTGTGTGTGTGTGTGTGTGTGTGTGGCGCACGTGGAGGTCAGAGGACCTCCGATTCGCCAATTCTGCTAGGCTGCCTAGCGATTGAGCCCCTTCTATGTCTGCTTCCTCACGGCTTGAATTACAGGTGCGCACTGCTATGCCCAGCTCCTCACAACCACCTAGTGGATGCTGAAGGTTGACCTTAAGTCCTTAGACTTGGGCAGCAAGCACTTCACTGACTGAGCAGTCTCTCCCCAGCCCCTGCAAGGAGGTTTTAAATGTGAAAACCATGAGAAGAAGGAGAGATGGAAAACTTACTTCTCTATTTCAGAAAAGAAATACAAATCATTAATTGCAAAGTTGACAGTGATAATCCTGTGGCCAAATATCCGGCGTTTTATGAGAGTTATTTCTCCATTCTCCTGTTCTGTATTCTGGGCACCGGGGGACACTGGGGTATGATGTGATGTTGCAGTGGGTGATGCCGAGAAATCTAGAAGAGAAAGAGTAAGGAATTACAATCTGGTTTGAACTAGTCACTCTAGGTCCTAAGCCTTCAACCTAGGTATGATGCCTGTGGACTTGCCTTTTGCCTATTGAAAGAGTCATGCTCTATCTTTGGGTGTAGCCTTTCTCTTGTACTAGAGTGACTGCTGTAAAAGGTGTGTCTACTCAGGTGGTGTGACAACACTCATGCCAAAAAATTGATTATTAATTTAAAAAGCAGCCGGCTGTTGAAGGATACTTGGTACTTGTCCAACAGAGAAGCAATGCTGCAGCCTATGCTGATCCATAAGGCTCTTACAGAGACAGCGAAAACTGCATATGCAGACATGACCTTTCAAAGGGAATGTGGTTCTCATGATACTCACTCGAGGTTCATCAGGAAAGTCATTTAGGAGTAAATTTGTAAAACAGGAGGAAAGAAAATACCAAAGTGAGAGAAAAGTTTGTTAAATGAAAGAATAGAAAGTTAAAGTAGAAAATGCAAAGTCTCAAATGTGGGGCTCAAGGGGACACCGAGACAGATCATCGGGTATAAGAAGTTTGTTAGAAGCATTGTTAATGCTGTGGGCAGACAGACAACAGCATGATGGGAGCCGTGGTTCTAAGGAGAATCAGACCCAAGGGGAGCTTCTTATAGATCTCTGAGGAAGGAGGGAAAGGTTTCACAGCAGTAGCCTGTAGCTAGGCTGTCTCTGATTCCTCAGCTGGTGGCAGATAAGGACAGACTGGGGGGCGGGGGGCAAGGGTGCTGCCATTGGTAACCCTTTGATATCCCCAGTGAGCCAGGAAACCTCACTTGAGACACCTGTTAGGAAGTCACAGACTCACTGGCAGGCTGTCAGTATTTGACACTGGAAGATGGGAGGGCTGATCCAAGTGCTACGGCCTGAGGAGCAATCCTATGCCCCTTCTGGGATGAGGCATCATGTTCTGCCCTGTACTTATGAACCCAGGACCAGGAAACCGAGGCACAAAGTCATTTTCCTTTTTTTTTAGTATTTTATTTGTTATTTTTATTTTATGAGTGTATTGCCTGCATGTATGTGAGTGCACCTGTGTCATGCAAAGCCACAGAGGTCAGAAGAGGGCTTCAGATTCCCCTGGAACTAGAGTTAAGGATGGTTCTTAGCCTCCATGTGGGTGCTGGGAATCAAAACCAAGTCCTCTGCAAGAGCAGTCAGTGCTCTTAACTACTGAGCCATCTCTCCAGCCCCAAAGTCATTTTCTTGAGTCATGCCACTAGAAAGCGGCAGATAAGTGCTGACACCTGTAGTTCCTGCTTCCTGGATGAAAACACAAGTGCCGCCAGGGCAAAGGAGTAAATTTGTCTATTCACCCGGTAAAGTACACTGTAAAGGTCCCAAATTGTCATGGATGAAGGAATTAATGAATGAAGCAACTGAACAAATCTATCTAGTGGACACTTTATGCCAGTCAAAAGCTAGCTAGCTAGATGTGTACTGACAGAAAATGATGTTCAAGATTAAATATTAAGGAAAAAAGTAAATTACAAATAAAAAGTATGAAAACTAAATATTAAGGTATACACACACCCCACACACACATATAAGCAGAGTGTAGGCTTTCAAAGCATTAGCAATGTTATCTCTTTAGGGATTTTCATTTTGTTAGGGTTCCAAACAGCAGCAGTTTCCCCCCCTCCCCAACAGGGACCTCACCTTGACCTTTGAAGTCAAGGGAAACAAACTCTGCTGAGAAGCAGCCTGCCTCTCCTCTGATCTCCAAAGATAAGATAAGCAGATTCTACCTGATAACCAGAGATTTTAGAAGTTGTTTATCATAACAGCTTTTCTCTTGCCTTAAGAGGGAAAAAGTAAACACTTCCAGACCCTAATCCTACCTGCTTTTCTTGCTTCCCCCTCCCTGATTTCTCCCCCAAACATTCCCCCCTTCCACACCCTAAAGCCCCCATATATAAAGTCCCAGCTCACAGCCCATGGGCTGACATCTTTCCCTTCCCCGAGGGAAAGGTGCCCTGTGCGAAATAAATCTGTATCCCGCTGAGAATTCTATCTGTGCCTCAGTGCCTCCCTCCATCCACTCGTGCTCTCCACTGCATGCTCTCTCTCCCAACATTTTTAACCTATCACATTTGTGTACCATGTATTCTTGTACTTTTTGTTCCCTGTAAGAAAGTTCAGAGATTAAAATCTTTTGATTTATCCATTTTTAAATTTAGATTTTATTTTATTTATTATTTTGAGACAGGATCTCCTTATAGCCCCAGCTAACCTGGAACTCACTATGGAGAATAAACTGACCTCACTCTCACAGAGATCTGCTTGCCTCTGCCTCCTGAGTGCTGGGATTAAAGGAGTGTGCCACCATGTCCTTATTTATTTTTATTTTATGTGTATGAGTGTTTTGCTTGCATGTTTGCAGGTGTACCATGTATATGCAATGCTCGAAGAAGCCACAAAAGGACATCAGATCCCCTGGAACTTGAGTTAAAGGGTGGTTGTTATCTGCCACGTGAGTACTGGGAACCAAACCCAAGTCGTCTGCAGGAGCAGCCAGTGTTCTTAACAGCTGGGCCATTGTTCCAATCACAGTTCAAAGATTTTTAAAAGACCAAATTACAACAAGGAAATTGTTTCATAAAATGTGAGGCCTTCCTGCTCCAGTGAATGGCCCCACACTCATGAGTATACGGGCAACATGAACTGTACTCAGGATTTTTTTTTTTTTTTAAAAAAAGGACATGGAATTTGGAGGGGGGGTGGGGGGGGGGGGGGGGGGGGCGTGGATCTGGGTGAGGAGTGGGGGTGAATCAAACTAAAATCCATTATATATATGTATGAAATTCTCAAAGAATTACTAAAAATATTCCTTTTTTAAAGTGACATTTTAATGACTTGGACATTTTTCACACTTGCTGGCTCCCAGAGCCACTGTCCAGGCAGGCCTGGTGCCTGCTGGGATCCCAGAACCAGGAGCTCTTGCTGTCACTGGGTCTGATACAGGCCTGACCCAAAGCAAGGAGCTTGGAGTTTCTTACCTGGGCTGATCCTAGGGACAGGCAAGGGGAGTAAACAGAGAAGTGACTCACTCTCTTTGGCGTTGCACATTTCCAGGTGGAGAAAGTCTATAAACTGCTGGCGTTTCTTGGGATTCAGCATATATCTTCGGTAACTGCAGAAGCTCTTGATGAAGTTCATCATTTTCAGCCAGACTTTCTTCTGTGGAGAGAAAGGGACAAGACATATTCATTAGCACTGCTGCTGTTCACCAAGTCTACAGTGTGCCACAAATAGCATTCAGTAGGTTTCAAATCCTCACTGCTACAAAGGAAAACTTTGTAGTTCTCATTTTAAAGGTGAAGACATTCAAATCGGAGAGTTTGTTTAACCTGCCTTAGATGAAGTAGTTGGTGACTAGAAGATTCTGAATCAGTCAGACATAACTGAGGCCTTTCAACAGTTAGGGTGAGTGCTCAGAACAGGAAGTAACAGAGGTCAGAGATCAGTGCAGCTCAAAGAAGGGAGAAAACTACAAGTGCCAGTTTTAGGAAAACTGAAGTATTCAAGAAATAAGGAAGCAAGGAAAATGTATATGCCCCCCACTCCCCAACATGGTGCATAGGCACATGCATTTTATGTGTCTCTGTACTTGTCTTTTAAAAAAATATTTATTACTTATCATTTTTTATTTTGTGTGTATGAGCATATTGCCTACATGTATGTAAGTGTACCTGTGTCATACAGTGCATGCAGAGGACAGAAGAGGGCATCGGATCCCCTGCAACTGGAGTATAGATGGTTGTTAACTGCCATGTAGGTGCTGGGACTCAAACCTGGGTCTTCTGTAAGAGTAGCCAGTACTCTTAACTGCTGAACCAACTCTCCAACCCCATGCACTTGATTTAATGGGTACCCAGTGGTCATTTTCTAGTTCATTTTCCCCTAGAGGAACTGATACTTTGAGTCAGAAAGAAACTTGCAGATCACAGAGCTCATTTGCCTCAGTTCACTGAAAGGGAAGGCCAAGGAAAATGTGGCTTCAGAGAGTTGATGGTGAAAGAGTACTTTAGTGATCAGGGCTTAGAACTCTTGGTTCTGGAACCCAGTTTCTCAGGGTTGTGGTGTGGCTCAGTGTGTATGCGTGGAAACTCTAACATAGTGCTATGGCACACAGTAGGTGGCAAGCACATGCTGGCTTCCTTTTATCTGACCTAAGAGTCACTTGAAGACTTAAAATTGAAGCAAAGTTCTCTAGTTCTGAATACATCTTCTTTCAAACATCTTATTCCATTATTCGTGGTGTCCTGACAGAGCTGGCTTATAAATGGAGAAAAGAGAGAGTCATACATTTCAGTATTGGGGTTGATGGGTTTAAATCTTATTTTTAGATATATCTTTTTATTTTTTGGTCTTTTTGAGATAGGGTCTCCCTGTAGCCCCAGCTGGCCTAAGATTCACTATATTGATCAGGCTGGCCTTCATCTCACAGAGATTTGCCTGCCTCTGCCTCTTGAGTGCTGGAATTAAAGGCGTGTGCCACCACGCCTGGCTTAGATATATCTTTTAAAAAATATTTTATTTATTATTTTTATGTGTATGAGTGTATTGCTTGCATGTGTGTAAGTACACCCATGTCATGCAGTGCCTGTGGAGGTCAGAAGAAGGCGTCAGATCCTCTGGAACTGGAGTTATAGACGGTTGTTAGCTGTCATGTGGGTACTGGGAATTGAACCTGAGTTCTCTATAAAAGCAGCCAGTGCTTTTAACCACTGAGCCATCTCTTCAGCCCCTTGGCTTAGATATATCTTAGCATGATCTTTGGAGTCTGACAGAATTGGGCTCCAACCTTTCCCTCTAACTCCAAGACACACAGATCATGAGATTCTTGAGGGGAGCATCTACTTTTTCAAAGCATTTGAAAGGAGCTTCCTGAGTAACATTCTTGTTCTTCTTTTTCTCTCTTCCTATGGGACAAAGAATAAGCTGATAGTTGTGTTTAGAAGAAGGAACCGGGCATACTTTGTGTTGGCCCTTGGCATTATCTGTCTGGGGATGGTTGATCTGTGGGACACTCAATCCAGTCCTTCCTGTCATACTGTAAGGGGCTTACCCTGGTGTATGGAGGCTTAAGTTGCCAGTGACTGGATATGTAAGTCACTCTAACTTGGATGTAGGAAGACTAGCAAAACCATTTGATTTCATGGCCAATCCATGTCCTCCAAATAAGCATGCTGCAGTAAAAACACTGACAATTTCTGTGAGATGCCCAACCCTAAGTGACATATCTAAAATGGAACCTCTACACCTAAGGCTTATGGAACATAGTGGACTGGGAGGCGAGGGGGGGCGTGCAGGGCGGGGGGATACTAGTGCATCTCTCAACTCTCACCAGTGAAGCTTCCTTATGTAACAGAGGGCAATTAACACAGAAGGCCACAACTGGCCAAAGTGTAGAGAATAAGAGACTGTAGAGTGCATGTCCCTGGATAGGACTCCTATATTAAACTTTACCCACCCAGGGCTCAGGGACCATTGCAGAAGAGGGGGTGGAAAGACTGTAAGAGCCAGAGGTAGTGCATGACCACAAGAAACAGAGTTTTCCAGGTAGCTGGGAATTTGTGCATATGAACTTACAGCAATGATGATAGCATGCAAAGACCCATGCAAAGTCAAGCAGACAGAACTCAGCACAGAGCTGGGGAAATAGGAAGGAGGCCCCAATCTTAGCTGAGGAAAGGTTGGCAGCTGATTACTTCTGGGTGAAAGAGAGTGAAAGAGAGCTGATCTTCTTTAAGGGAGGGATGCTAGATGGGCTGACCAGACTCCAGTGGAGGAATGCATATGAAGGGACATCTGGGGACACAAACTTGACTTGCTAGGCCTTAATATACAGAGCTGGGGAAATAGGAAGGAGGCCCCAATCTTAGCTGAGGAAAGGTTGGCAGCTGATTACTTCTGGGTGAAAGAGAGTGAAAGAGAGCTGATCTTCTTTAAGGGAGGGATGCTAGATGGGCTGACCAGACTCCAGTGGAGGAATGCATATGAAGGGACATCTGGGGACACAAACTTGACTTGCTAGGCCTTAATATATAATTAAAAAAAACCCAAAACACTGACAGATCAATCTCCACATGTCTAACCCTTATGTCTATAACTTGGTGTCAGTCACAAGCAGAGCAGAGGGACTTCCCAGTACATTTTTTTTTTTCTGAGCCTCAGATTCTCCCTTTGTAAAATGGGGCTTAAAAAATCTGCCCTCCCCCAGGAATAATTGTTTGAGTGATTAAATAGGTTACCAGTGATAATCTTTTGTGCAGTTCATAGTGCCTGGACAATGGCTTTCCTGGTGGTAATGTCTTTTCTCTTTCTCACTGACCTGGGATTCTTGTAGGTGTGTTACTGACTTTGAGGGCTTCTTTGGGAGGGTCTGCAATTCAGTTTCCATGTCCAGAGAACGTGGTGGGAACAGGTCTTGGTATTCTTTAAACCTGCCAGAAGGGAGAGAAAGAATATCAGAAAAAAAAAAAAAACCAAAACCATAGCACATAACACATAACAGTCAAGGCAAGCCTTGTGTCAAGTCAGCTTCTAGAAGAAGCACTGTAGGAATGGAGACCCATTCAAAAGTACTCTTCTTTCCATTCCAAGTCTTCATAATGTCAGTCTGTCTTTCCTGATCAGCACTGTATGCTTCCTCATTTGGTGGGTGTGGGTGTGGATTTGGGGGCTATGTAGGTAGACAGGAGATTTTGAGGTAAGTGTGGCTTTTTCTGACAGTGTGCTATGAGCATTAATTGACTTTTACTTAATGTGGCTTTTAAAAGTCAGCAAGCAGCTACAGAGAGAATCCTGCCTTCACTGCTTTGCTCACCACTTTTCTTCCAGAGATTTCATGACAAAGCCTTGGAGCATCAGCAACGTGGTAGTGTTGATATTACGCATGTGAACGATATCTTTGATAACAGGAACATCCCACGGCAGCATTTCTTCTAAATGAGAGGGGAAAGAGAGTGAGAGATTGAAAATGAAAAGTCATCATTTCTGCCACTGTTTGGAGGTATCTGGGGCTCTTCTCATGTGAGAGACTCATGGCCCTCTGTTCTAACTCTGAGCTCACTCTGAGCCTTCCACAATTTGAAAATCTTCAAAGCCTATTTGGAATGTTATGAGCAAGTGTATTTGTAGATAAAGTACTGTCTTAATTAGTCCCATTTAAATTCCAAAGATGAGTGCTTCAGGGAAATTAAAAAATTGAAGGACTCATTTCTGGAGCTAGTGTGAAGTTTTTGGTTTAGGGAGAGGTAGAAGAGTAAAGGATTAAAATTAAACTGTTGGGTCCAGAAGGGGACTCCAAGATTTCAGAGATGCACTAAAGATAGTATGATACTCCTTGTGTTCAGAGGCTGGTGGGTTTTTAAGGGGGACTCGCAGTTACATCATAGGATATGGACACTCACTCCTTTCTCTCTTAGCTTCTTCAAAATCATGTATAGAACTCAACATCCTGAAATCAACGAATAAACACTTTCTGTAAATTAAGGCTTGCTGGGGGGGGGGGGGCACGACGACGATGACCATGACGACACATGGACACGACACCTGCCTGTTATTCTCATGACTTTGGAGGCAGAGGCAAGAGGTTTGAGAATCTGAGGCCAGCCTGGGCTCTATTGTGAGTTCCAGGCCAGCCTGGGATATTTAGCTAAATCCTGTCTCAAAACAGAGATTTGCTAATTTTGAGCTCTTTCTGTCTCTGTATTTATGCCCTTATCTTGGATAACAGTAAAGAAAGCAAGACTGAACAAAAACTACCAAACAAACAAGTAACACCCCGCCCCATACACCAACCCCGTCGAGTCGCTCCTCTGTGACATTGCTTTTTGGCCTGCCTGTCTGCCTCCTGGATGGCACTGCCTTCCCCTTTTGTTTTTCTGTAGAGTTACAGGTTAATATTTTACTTGCAACCTCTACTTCTAGCTAAGATGGATTTGCATGGGCCAAGTTTATCCCCACCTCAGACAAGAAGACAAGACAAAACGTGAAAGATTTTCAGACAGTTCTTCCTGGTACAGCTCTCTTCACATTCGTGGGTGGAGAACTCGAAGGTTGCTTACAGCCAACCCTTGCCTTTGCCTATAGCTCGGGACCAGTTAATGTGATGATCAAATGATTTGAATTTACATTCAAGTTCCACAAATCAAATAAGCTAGTTAATTTCCACGTGTTCCGCTTTCTTCATCCAGAAAACGCAGCTATTTGACTCTATCTCACAGGGATTAAATACCATTCTTTTGCACTTGGCTCCTTTTACCAGTGTTATGGCTTTGGACTTCCTATTGTTCTCTGTGTTCATTTTCATAGTCTTTATGTCTCCGTATTGCTCCCGCGTGGCTACTGTTCCCTTCTGCTCTCTAGGGGCTTTTGTTAAGCCAGGCTGTTTCCCAGATTTCCCTAAGAAGCTGAGGGGAGAATCAGGAGAAAAGGATGCATACCAGGAGAAACTTTGCCATGGCAGTAAGTCTTGATTATATTTTCCAAAGCAGACTTGTACATCCTTTCATTGGTCTCCATACTGATCTTCTGTATAGCTATCAGGAATTGGAAAGGGGTTTCAGCCTTCCGTTCTTTCAGGAACTCCTTGAAGTACTCCAAATGTTGATTGTTTAGGAGAACTTCAGTCATGTTTCTAGAAAATAAGAGCACACCATTGGTGGAGAGAAAGGGATAAAGACCTGGCCTCTGTTCTGATTAGGAAATGTGAAGTGCATTGGTCAGAGTATAGAGCCCCTAGCATGTATGAAGAGATGGCAGATGAACTGGCTAAATCTATTTCCTCAGATGTGAATTTGAGCTTTTATCCATTCTTCCTAAACTTAGCTATATCCTTTTATAACGTCAATAAGAGAAGAGGAAGTATTTTTAAAATATAGTGTTATTAATTATTTGAGACTTTTATACATGTGTACAACACATTTTGATCATGCTACCCCCCCATACTCCCCTCCCCATCCTCCCTCAATGCCTCCTGGATCCACCTTCCAAGGAAGAGATATTTTAAAAGGAACTTTTCTCCCAAAGGGAAGTTTTTATGCTGTGAATTCCAAATAACTGTCAATTGGCACAGTTATTTCTGTGAATAGAGCACAACTGACCATATTAATATATTAATCCATATTTCTTTTTTTAAGAATATTTTTATTATTCCAAAAAGAGGCAATTTTGAACACATTTTTCCAGAAATAACTTGAAGCAGGTTATATAAAAATATATATATATATATATATATATATATATATATACACACACACACACACACACAC
>NW_008342414.1:337040-337762 GCF_000622305.1 Nannospalax galili
CTTTAAAAACCTTTTTTTTTTTTTTGAATTCTTTTTTTTTTTAAAGAATATTTTTATTATTTCAAAGAGAGGCAACTTTTAATACACTTTTCCCCAGAAATAACTTGAAGCAGGTTATATAAAAATATATATACAATGAAGTTTAAGGGTGGAAAAGTAGGGATGAGAAATCAAAGACCAAAACTGTGTGGTAGCAGATGCCTTTAGTCCCAGCACTTGGGAGGCAGAGCCAGGCAGATCTCTGTGAGCTCGAGGCCAGCCTGGTCCACACAGTGAGCTCCAGGCCAGTTGGGACTACAGGGAGACCTTGTCTCACTCAAAAAGACCAAAAAAAAAAAAAAAAAAAAAAAAAAAATCAAAGATCAAAGAGCAAAGGATTTGCCAACATGGGGACAGCTTTGGTGGAATAATGGTTTCCATTAGCTCTGATTAATCGGTATTTCTTAATTTCCCTTGCTGATTTCTTTTTCAACCATTGATCATCTGTACGTCTAGGTTAAAGAGGGAGTATTAGCCTGTGGTTTTCTTATGGCATCTTTGGTTTGGGAATTAAGATAATATTTGCCTTACAGAATAAGTAGTCAAGAATTTTTTCTGTTTCCTCAAAGAGCTCATGTAATATTGTTATTATTTTTGCTTTAAATATTTCATAGACTTCTTCAGTGACACCATCCATACTGTGCCACATGAAACATTTAAAATTATTTTTAAAAATAGCTTTT
>NW_008342414.1:337873-386171 GCF_000622305.1 Nannospalax galili
TAAAACTTCTCCTGAGTCAGGTTAATAATTTGGGCATTTCTAGAGGTTTATTACATCTAAATTGTCTAACTTGATCTTTCCATTTCCTAACAATCTCAATTTCTGTATTTTTTGTTTTTTCAACATGGATATTTTGTTTTGTTTTGTTTTGTTTTGTTTTGTTGAGACAGTTTTCCTCTTGCCCCAGCTGGCTTGGAATTTGCTATGTAGACCAGGCTGGCTTTGATTTCACAGAGATCCAACTGACTCTGCCTCCCAAGTGTTGGGATTAAAGACATATACCAACATGCCTGACTCAACCTGATTTAAATTAAAAAAAAAAAAAATTACTTGTGTGTGTGTGTGTGTGTGTGTGTGTGTGTGTGTGTGTGTAGGCTAAAGAACAACTGTTGGGAGTTGGTACTTTCCTTCTACTGTGTGGGTCCAGGGGATCAAACTTAGATCATCAGGCTTGGCAGTAAGTACCTTTATCCTCTGAGCCACCACCCTGAACATCAGTTCTGATGATCTGGGTCATCCCACTTATTCCTTTTTATGGAGGTTTGTATTAAACCAACATGCTTGCCTGGATATTCTCCATTTTCCGTCTTTAATTCTTGTTTTTAAGGCCTCGTAGGCAGCTAACAAATGTAGATAACCGGATCTTTTATGTTCTCTGAGATCATTTTCCAGCAGCATGGGAGGTCTTGTTTTCTAGTGTTTTCTTTACACTTTTGTGTTGTTTACTTCTTGCCCGTCTGATATCAGTGCCTCAAACCATCGTGATGCCAACCTTCCTAATTGCCATGAAGATTGCTTGCATTTGGGGCAAGGTCTCTGCTTGTGGGCTCTTCTGTGCGGTTCCCTCTGCTGGCAGCAAGACTACCTGCTGGTCCTTACCATGGGCCCTGCTTCATGTTTGTAGGTGATATGGATAGTTTCTGGGGAAGATGCCACAGTCTCCAGTCTTCTTACTGAGGTCTGGTAGTTTTCTTGAATTAATTCCTTTATTTTGTTACATGCCTTTAGTAAGTTACAGAGTTCTAAAATTCTTTTCAACTACTTTGCCCTGTTTTATCAGTGCTTTTAAAGGGGCATCTCTTTACATAGATAGTCCTTACCCTTCTATTCCAGAAGTCCTGTTCCTTCATCATTGTGTTCAGGAAATTAAAAATTATAAAAATTAGCATTATATATATTTATATCTTCCTTCAGGGCCTTTAGTATCACTTGCCTGAACAACATATCAACCTTTTGATGACTATTTCTACTTTTACTCTTTGGGTCCCTGACTCCTTATACTATTATAGAGGTTTCTCTCAGAGTAGTACTTAAAAATTATAGTTGTTTTTTATTTTTTTAAATATAGTTGTAATATTTATTTTTAAAAATTTTTGGATCTATTTATTTTTGTTTTATATGTATGAGTATTTTGCCTACATGTATGTAAGTGTATCTGTATGGGCAATGACCATGGAAGCCAGAAGAGGGCATTAGATCCCCTGGAACTGGAGTTATGGATGGTTGTTAGCCACCATGTAGGTGCTGGGAACTGAATCCAGGTCTTCTGCGAGAGCAGTCAGTATTCTTAACTGCTGAGCCATCTCTCCAGCCCCCGTTGTAATATTTTAATAAATAGTATAATAGGAATAAAATGTAACAGATATTTCTGTTACTTATTGTTCCAATAAATTCTAACAAATCATCACTTCCATTTAATCAATACAAATTACTTAATAATTCTAGTCATCTATTCAGTTATTCTGTCTCAGCCTGGCTTTGTAATTTTGCCTCTTTGTTTACCTCATGTATCTTTTACTTCAGCACTACTAAGATGCTTCTAAGCCCTGTGTCATCTCTTTAGCTTGTGGGTAGGGTTTAGCTTGCTTACAGATGGTCTCATTTCTTTGCCATTCTTACATGAAGTTTAAGGCTCTTCTGATACTCTAACTTTTCCAAATCTTTTGTCAAAATTTTTCTTTCTTCTTTACTCCCATAAGAATTAGACAAAACTTTATCACAACAATTTAAGACCAGCCTTGTATCTTATTTAGTTGTATCTTAGATTAAGGACAAGAACTGTATTACTAGCATGGTATATATTCTGGCATTATCATTTTATATCATTAGAGTGTCTAGGACATTGCATATGATCAATAGCTTTTCCACACTGAATGAGGGATATGGATAAGGCTTAAGAGAATTGCAGTGGTGCCATCTCTGAACTGAACCATGATCTTAAATCATGAAACTGGACTGTATGACTCCCATGATATAGAAAAGACTTTTAGGGGGCTGGAGAGATGGCTCAGTGGCTAAGAGCACTGGCTACTCTTCCAGAGGACATGGGTTCAATTCCTATCACCTACAAGGCAGTTAACCGCCACCTGAAACTCCAGTTCCAGAGGATCCAGCACCCTCTTCTGACCTCTGTGGGCACTGCACAACACAGGTGTACTCACATACATGAGGCAATACACTCATACACACAAAACAAAAATAATTAAAAATATAAAAAAGGTAAAGACTTTTATGACATTCATGGTCATTTAAGTTCTAATTAAATATTTCTACAGTGATAACAGTAAGTAGAACACATTAGAACAATGAGAGAAATAAGTGACTGACTCTTGGGAACAATTTCCACTATTCAAGGAGCAGAAAGATTTATTTAGAGTGCTTAGAATGGACAGAAGATTTACAGCCTGAAGTGAATGCTATAAGTCACACAAGGCACTCTCCTCGGAGACTTCTCTCTGCAAATATTTGGCCAGAGATTTTTCTCCTTTTTTGTTGACTACTGTGTCTTCATTGTCTAGAGAAGAACCTTTATGTAACTAGAGATTAACAGAGAAGAACTGAATGAGATGAATAAACAAATGAGTGAATTGGTTTAAGAGAAAATTATAATCAAGAAGAAAACATACATAGCCGGGTGTGGTGGTGCACACCTGTAGTCCCAGCACTTGGGAGACAGGGGCAGGCAGATCTCTGTGAGCTCAGGGCCAGCCTGGTGTACATAGTGAGTTCCAGGCTAGCTGGGGCTACAGAGAGACCCTGTTTCAAAAAGACCAAAAAAAAAAAAAGAAAGAAAGAAAGAAAGAACAAAGAACAGTAGGGGCCAGTGAGTGAGATGATTCAGTGGGTAAAAGCACTTGCTGAGCAAAGGTAATAAACTGTGTTTTATCCCTGGAACCCACCTAAAGGTAGAGGAAAAGAAGAAACCTAAAAAGTATAAAGCCCTAAAGGTAGTACATGGTAAGTACAGCAGACATAGCACTCGAGGAACTTTATATGTACAGGTAGCACTTCTGCTAAGAGAATGGGAAGAAAGGTGGACATTGTCCTCTGGAAGAAATGCCACAGAGTCTTTACCTAGCAGAGATCGACTCTGAGATTAATTAGAAAGTGGAGAGACATGAAGAAGAAACCAGATGTGAGGTTATTGTAGCAGTACAGAATCCAAACTCCTCCAGATGAGTCAAGGTGCATGCACTATTTACAACAATGACAAGTGAGAGAAAATGTGAATGCCCAGAGGAAGGACAGGATTAACTAAACCATGCTGCATCTACACCATGGAAGCAAGTAGATGCATACAGACTGACATAAAAGGATGCCCAGGGTACTGACAATGTGGAGACTCATAATTAGTAAAAGTGCTCAGAATAAGTGGCTGTTGAGAACTCAACCCTAAACTGGACATCTATATCATGCCTACCAAGGTTAGGGAACATCTTGGGAGTGAGGGCATAAAGAATGTAGGAACCTGAGGATGGGAAGGAGTGCTGAGAATTGCCATTTTTTGGACATGGCTCTTGCATTCAGGAATATGCAGCAGGCATGGTGACCTGCACAAAATTGGGTCCTTCAGCATTCCGTCATGGATAGGGGAGGGGCTCATAAGATTCCACCCCTCCACGAGGAGCTAGAGGCATTAATGGTTGTTGGGGTAAGAGGAGTCATATATTTCTCAGTGGTGTAGCCACTGGTAATTTACCCTTGTTTTAGGAAATAACCCCTCACTAATGCCTTGTGCAAGCAACCCTAATTAAATGCACTGTACCACACACACACAAAGACATAAGGTAGGAGGGGAATTTGTTAAGAAGAAGGAGTTTGGTGGGAGGGGGAAGGGGATAAGAGATAGAAATGGATGGAATGTCATCAAAGCACATTATATATATATATATATGTATATATATATAGAAATTGTGAACAAATAAATATTTAAAAAGGATGTCTGTAATAGTTTAAGTTTTAAGAAGATATTTTGTAATATATATTACATGGTGCTGGCTTTATAAACCAAACAGTAATTTAACATTCAAAATATTCTTGTTCATATGCATATTATACATGGGAAAAGGTCTGGGATCCTACACACAAAAGGGAAGTCTATGCCTGGAGATGTTGCTGTAGCCAGATCTCCCATCTTACCTGGGTCTCATTGAAGGTTTCCTTATAACAGCTTTTTTAACAAAGGATGGTTTCCTGTGTGAGTGTGTGAGCTTTGGCTGCTTGACAATTTCCACTGTATAATCTGAGAAAAACCACAAAGTCAAGTAACAACATTGTATAAGGAGAGAATAAGTAACAAAATAGCAAGGACATTTGTCAGACATTAGATCATATATATACATATATATATATATATGTACACACATATGTATATGCATATGTATATGGAAAAGCCAAAGCTACTGTCTCAATGACTGCCATCAGGCCAGGCTGTGTTAGATAAGCATGTTGGTTGGTAGGCTGGAGCCTACCTTCCTCAGAGACTGAGACCAAGTCCAGTGTTTTTCTCATCTTCCAATTTTCTGCTTTGATTGAACTATAGTCCCAATGACATTGTCTTCTTTAACACCCCAGCCATCTTCTCTGAATCATTCCCACTTACCATTTGAAAATTTTGCTACATAACCATTGAATTTACTAATTCTTTTTTTAAAAAATATTTTATTTATTATTATTTTATGTGTATGAATGTTATGCCTACATGTAGGTTAGTACACCCATGTCGTACAATGGACAAGGAGGACAAACCTGGGTCTTCTGCAAGAATAGTCAGTGTTCTTAACCACTGAGCCATCTCTCCAGCCTGAATTTACTGATTCTTGACCTCAATTTTAAGAGGTTCCATTTGCCTTCTTGTTTTAACTAAAGCCATTTTCTTTCCAAAGATACTGCTTCTCCTGAAATTATATTTTAACACCACATATATAATTTAGAGTGTGTGTCTGGTTCCCTAATGCAATTTGGAACAATTATTCCAAGAAATATATTTAAATATATTTTGGAAGAATAATATAGTTCATGGGTCTCAGTACTATCAAAATACTTTTGGGGGCTGGGGATGTAGCTCAGTTGGTGGGGTGCTTGCCTAGTATGCATGATGCCCTGGGTTCAAGCTCCAGTACTTTATAAACCAAGGATCAAGGCCCTTGCCTATAATTCTAGCATTTGGGAAGTGGAGGCAGGAGGATCAGAAGTTCAAGGTCATCCTCAGTTAGTGAGTTTGAAGTTAATTTTTACGACATGAGATCTTGTGTTTTAAAAATCCAGTTGATTGTGTAGAAGAAAAACATTGACTATGAACTCATAAAAGGCAGAGGTAGGTTTATCTCACTGCTAGAAATTAGAACGTGACCTTGTTATATGTTCGATGGTTTAAGGTGCTTAGTAAATAAAATGCACATGTGCATTCATTCATACGGCATTATCCTGTGATTTAATAATATCCTCGGTGATAGGCAGTATACAGAAATGATAGAAAACAATAGGAATGTATATTAGTTCTAAATACATGCAACTGAATTGATTAAAAATGAAATTCAGACTATAGAAGACTAGATATAAGAAAGAAAAGAAAACCCACAACACTCTAAAAACAAAATACTTTCTAAGACAAAACACATAAAGTTCTGAATTAAAAGTAACATATATAATTTTCAATCTTTTTTGAGACAGGATCTCCCTGTAGCCCCTGCTGGCCCTGAACTCACTATGTAGACCAGGCTGGCCTTGAACTTACAGAGATCCACCTGCCTCTGCCTCAAGTGCTAGGATTAAAGGCATGTGCCACCATGCTTGGAGTGAAAAGTAACATATTTTTAGAGCCATAAATAAACCTATTAGAAATTAAGATAAAACAAAATTAAATCATAATGATTAGAAAAAGAAGCTCAAAACTAGAAGAGTGGTTAGAAATTGTAATTTGTAGTGTTAAACCCACAGTGAACACAAAACAAAGACCAGGACTTTAAAAAAATGGAAAAACTTTCTGTTTTAATTTTTTCTTAAGTTATTTGGCAATTTTGTAGATAAAAGAGGTTACAAAGTTATGCCTGACTTGAAGTAAAGAAAGAGGGGAATTTAATTCAACCAATCAATACTTTCAAAAAATTTATCTCAATCAATATAGTTATAGCTGTGCAACAATAGGTCAGTTCAAGCAGAGCCTAGAAAGAAACTCATGAAGATGGGGAGACTTACTTGATGACTGAGGTGGCACGAAGAATCAGAGGGGAGGGACAGCTGAAAGGAAAACTCTGGTACATCAAGAAATCAAATTTGGGGGGTTGTACAAACATAAATTCATAAACATTCTTTACAAAATGACTAGAATTGCTTATTAAAGTTTAATATATGTCTACTTAAAGGTCTAGATATCCTCTGTAAATGTACTTATATATGTACAAATAATATATACAAAGATGATCATAGGAACCTTACACAGTCATGTGTCAGTATATTCTGAAAAATGTGTCATTAAGTGATTGTGGCATTCTATAGACATTGTAGAGTGCATTTACACAAATTTAGATGATATAGTCTACTACACATTTAAGCTATATATATAATATACCATAGGGATATGTGTTCCTTTGTTGATGAAAATATAGTGCATCACTGTATATAATTTCCAAAACTAGATAAGTCAAATTCCCACCAACTTTGAATGAATTAAAAATCATGTTCATTGCTGGGCGTTGTGGTGCACACCTTTAATCCCAGCACTCGGAGGCAGAGGCAGGCAGATCTCTGGGAGTTCAAGGCCAGCCTTGTCTACGTAGTGAGTTCCAGGACAGCTGGGGCTACAGGGAAACTCTGTCTCAAAACAAAAACAACAACAACAACAACAACAACAAAAAATTATGTTCATGTATTTGAATACTCTCTATTTAGCAGAATATCCTGTAATCCTACATTCTTAGTGAGGATTATATTATGTAATAGGTTGAAACTTGGTTTTCGGAATCATAATAAATTTTATCTTGTTTATATCTCTTGTATTAATGTATAAGGAACCTGTTATGGTTAGTGTTAAATTGTCCACTTGACAGAGTCTAAAATCACCTGGGAGATGGGCCTCTGAGCATGCCTGTTAGGGATTATCTTGAGTATGCTAGGGTGAGAAGATCTGTCCACTGTGGGTGGCACCATTCCCTAGTTGGGATCCTGGACTGTGTAAGTGGAGAAAGAGAGCTGAGCCCCAGCATTCCTTGCTCTCTGCTTCTTGATTGTGAATGAAGTATGACCAGCTGCTTCAGACTACTGCAGCCTTGACCTCCCCTCCAGGATGGACTATACTGTACTTTGAACCATGAGCCATAATACATCTTTTTTCCCTTATGTTGCTTTTGCCAGAGCGAAAGAAAACAACTTTTGCAACAGGGAAAGAAACAACTAAGACAGAGCCCAAAGAGGCTCCTTAAGGGGAACAACCATGAAAAAAAATGAGGTGAATGTTTGTACTGTTGCTCTGCCTAGAGTAAGTCAATTATTGCTACACTCAATATGGTTGAGCTCAATGATACATTTTGTAGAATGTAATGACATATGATTTTATAACGTTCCTATGAAAGTCTGTGTACATGTCATTTGATGCATATGTAAGCACATTTCTGTCAAATATATACTTAGAATATCTAGACCACAAATGACATATGCTTGTTAAATGATTTTAACAAGCAATTCTAATAATTTAAAACAAAACAAATACCAAAGGGCACATGTTGTTTAATTAAATTTATATAAACTTCAGAAAATGTGAATAAATTAGGGAAAACCAGATAGAATTAATTTACTATTACCTTTTCGGAAAGAAAAACATTAATAATTAAGAGGTGGAATAAGTGATCTTTGTTTAACAGGGTAGTTGATCAAGCATCTGCTTCCTTTTTTCCTCTTATAATTTTTAATAGAAAAAGATGCAAATAAGAGTTAAGAAAGGAGGGGAAAATAGAGGCTTGATGATTTAAAGTACCATTTTAAAAAATACTACCTTGAGGCAAAAAATACTACCTTGAGGCAAAAAAGATAAAGGCTCAGTTTTTCTTTTTGTCAAGGAGAAGAGAGCTGAGATACTGAAATAGGGGATGCTAATTGAATCAGGTCAGAAGTTCATGCTCAGAGAATAGTAAACTAGGAACAGATTTGAAATTCTCTAAGCTATAAATGCAGCAGTGGGGCCTGGAGAAACACGGAAGTTTCCTCCATCATTTTACTGAGGTAACCATGCTATTCTGTGCTGTGAGCCCAGATGCTGCAGTGTGTAGCTCAGATATCTGTTGTCACTATCAGAGTTGAGGCACTCATTCTCCACTGCTTATGGTACACAGCTAACACTGTCTCAGAATTGCCGTTGGCTATAAGATAAGCCACCTGGGGCTCAGTGGGTAAAAGTGCATGCTGTATAAGCCCAAGGACTTGAGTTCATCCATACACTGACTCCCAAAAGCTGTATTCTGACCACCTCCACACACGTCATGGCACACATGCATTGGCACTCATACACATCACACACACACACACACACACATGCACACACACACACACACAAATAATAATAATAATAATAATAATAATAATAATAAAATGTAAAAATCTTTAAAAAGAGAGACAATCTGCTTCACTGAGGTTAATGCCTCTCCATAGAAGTAGTGGGAGCCAGCCCACATGTATCAAAAGAATGCAGAAGATGTATAGGACTTCTCCTGAGAGTGATGAATCAAAGGGGACTAAAGTATAAAGCTAGTTAAGAGTGAATAATTTGGCACCAAATCCTTTTAAATTCCAGGTCCTTTTAATAAGACGATGCTATACAGCAGTCCCTTCTGCATGAAATAACTACCATCATCATGACTTCAGCTGAGCCTGATCGCAAAAAAAAAAAATCACAGTTGGGCTTGGTGATGGTTGTGCTCATTCATTAAAGGTGGGACAAGCAGGGTTATTGGACCCTCACTGGATTATCCAGGCACTCTTCCCAGACAACTGTATGTAATTTGGCCCTAATCACACACGGCCTTCTGGATTTGGGGAGGGCTGAGGTATACAGTCTGGGGAAAGCTAGGAGGAGAAGGTATGACCCATGCTGGGTAAAGGCTTTTCAGCATACCTACCCTCAGGTCATAAATATACCTCAGCAACCCCTCAGTTATCTCTGTAAGTAAGCTCAGTAAATTCATTGGTTCCCCAGTAACTCTTTAATCAAACATTGGCTTGACACTAGAACCTTAAAAGGGATAAGCATTGCTTAGCATCTCCAGGAAAATAAGTCTCACACCAGAAGGAAAATTTATTTGTTAATGCTATTATGTCTCATAATTATTTTTAAAAAAGAAAATGAGAATGTAAAAGATGTTAAAAGGATATGGGAATGGAGATATTTTCCAAAATAGAAAAAAGTGAGAAAGCCTAAGCAAGTGATGAAGGTCTATGGGTTTGTTATGATATATAAAGGATGAGACAAAATAATATACACATAATCTTAAAATTTCTATGGTCATAGTTTAGTCAATTAGTTTAAGGAACAAAATATATATCTAGTCAAGGTTTATCTGAGAATATTTGGTTTTACCCAAGCCTTATCTACACAGCACTTGATAATTAAAAGTGCCAGACTGGTGGAACTAACCTTATTAGATATTTAACAGCCATACTTTGAGGCCTATACTAATGTGGTCAGAAGGACTAAAAGGACAATTTTTGCCCCTTGCTCTCCAAGGTCGACTAAGTTCCAGGGGACTATGGAACATCTCTCAAAATGTACTGTAACTGTGGTGAGTCACCTGTCCACTTATTCAAGGAGGACATGGAGACCCCACGAGATAGACTTGAACCAGTGTCCAGTCTACAAAGAGGAGGGTCAACTCAGAGGAAACATCTCGTTCATGCTTCCAAGTGAAGCCAGACATGGTTGAGCAGAACCTTTGACTTGTCACATAGAGGCAAAAGATAGGAGCCAGGAGCTCCTACCAAGCCCATGTGACCCCTGAGGAACAGATCCTCAAATGCCCTTAAGTGTAAAAATAAATTGATTTATTTGGGCCAACTGTATGGTGTTAAATACTCAAAAGGAAAGTATAACCAAAGAGTAAAGTCATAAGTATATTTCTTTAAGAGTTCAAGGGGTTACATTTCCCAGACAATAGGCTTAAATCTATATAAAAAGTTATTTAGACAATTATTTCTCATTGATGAACTTGTTCTTAATAAGAAAATGCTACTCAGATAAATCTTGATTTAATTCAATACTACAATGCCTACCTGCAGCCAAAAAAGAAAAGCACTGTTGTTCTAACCTAAAAATTAAATGATAGCTACATTTCTTTTTTCTCCCTGTCTAGAAGCCATTTGGGAGGGAACTCACATTGATTCTAGCCACTCCTACAGCTATCAAAGTGCCTGAAAACTAATCCCAAGTTCATCAAGTCTAGCCTTGGAGGTCAAAAGAAAAATGAGGAGGAACTCAATAGATGGAAGTTCTCATCAAGAAATTCTAATGGACTTTGATTTGGACATTTGAAATTTGCTGTGCTTGGACTTTTTCCTGGTTCCCTGTCTAAAACTTCTAATGCTAGCTACTCTTGCCTTTATTTCTCTTTCACAACTCCACACACCAGTCAAGAACCACACCCTGCACCCCTATTCAGCATGGAAGAAGCCAGAGCAGTCTGTGCCCTGATTCCCTTTTGGAAATTAGAGTAACCTGTTTAGAGGGTGGTGTGATAAGAATAGGAGGTAGAAATTGGCTAGGAAGTTTGTGTAAACAGACCCCAAATAAAAGTAGCTAGTTTCTTTCTTGGCTAAAAGCCAAAATGACCCTGGGCCTCTTAGCCTGCTTTGTGTCAAAGGCCAGAAATGCTTAAAGTATTTGGGATCTCTTATTTTCAGCATGGAAGAAGCCAGAGCGGTCTTGCGTCCCTATTCCCTATTGGCAATTTGGGTAACCTCTTCTGAGGATGGTGTGATAAGAATAGGAGGTAGGAATTGGCTAGGCAGTTAGAGTAGAAAGACCCCAAAGAAAAATGGCCAGTTTCTTGGCTAAAACTCACAGTGTCCTTGGGCCTCTTAGCAACTTACTCTGTTCCAAAGGCCAAAAATGTTGAAAGTATTTGGGAGCTTGTATCTAATCCTTAAAAGATTTTAGGGTTACCTCTTCAGAGTGGTAATATTAGAGTAGCCAAAAGCCCCCATTAAAAAAAATAACTCAATCAAAGAAGAAGAAAGAGTACATGAAGGTATCAGAAAAAAGTGATGGGGAGACATGGGAGGAGTTGGAGGGGAGGGAGTGGGCATGGATTTGATCAAAACACCTTCTATGCATGTTTGAAATTCTCAATAAATTATTTATTTAATAAAAGAGTTAATAATTTGGCAGCATTCTTCTGGAATACAGAGTTTAAGACTTTGGCAAGAATCCTATGAGATAGTGCCAGTCCACAACAAGGCTGGCTCTCAGAAGTTCGGTTAAAGTAATGACATACTAACAGTAGATATTCAAGCGTCTAAGATAACTATTTGAGGAAGACATGAAAAAGCTCCAAACTCAAGCAAACTACAATGGATGGACTATAGAACCTGCCCCCCCAAATTACCAACCAGTAATGGAAAATGCGTTGGTAAAAGGGCACCAGGATCATCAAAAAAGCTCTATGACGGCTCCTTTGTGCAACAGAGCTATTACCAAATTGGGGTCTGTGATAGCAATGGAGATGTCTTCCAAATCACAGAGGCAAGTGAGATGTATATCACTGTAAAAAAAAAAAAAAAAAAAAAAAAAAAAAAGAAAAGAAAGTGGTATTATTACAGTGAGCAATAAAGTCAGAGTAGCTACTAGAAGGATCTGATTCTCAAAGATCTGTTGACAGGGTTAATAATGTTTCTAGAGGTTGTCCAGATGGCACCCAACAAAGATACTTAAGATATATAAACCACAAGAAACCAAAGATGGACAATTAGGGGTATAAGGTATAAACGCACAGTCATATAGACACACATCCCACATACACAACACACACACACACACACACACACACACACTCACACACACACACACAGCTGTATATACCCCTTTATCCTTTGCCTAGTTTCCAGATCTGAGTCAGTTTTCAGACCTGGAGTCCGTTGACTGAAAAATGGTTTCCATGAGAAAAACTGAACAGATTACAATGGGGCAACAGTATACTAATGATAACCCCAGACTCTTTTCAATGGGACTTTGGTCATTTACTGTGATAACTGTATACCTGTTATGATAGTTTTAATTGTCAACTTGACACAACCTAGACTTTCCTGAGAAGAGAGTCTCAGTAGACCAGGTTAGCCTGTGGGCATGTCTGTTGGGGATTGTCTTGACTTCATTAATCGGTATAGGAAAACTCAGCCTTAAGGTGGGCTGCACCTTTCCCTGGACTGTGTGAGAGTAAAGAAACCAGCTGAGTACTAAGTATGCATGTGTTCATTCTCTCTCTGTGCTTGGCTTTGGCTGTGACCAGTTGCTTCTGGTTCCTGCCTTGACTTCCCTACAATGATAGACTGTAACCTGACACTGTGAGCTGAATAATCCTTTTATGTTGTAAAGTTGCTTTTGTCAGGGTATTTTATCACAACTGTTGGAAAGGAAACAAAACATCTGTGGAAGGGTGACATCCAGTTGCCTGGGTCACCAGAAAGTCATCATGGGCCCACTTAGAGAAGGTGTTCATTAGAAGTAGAATGTAAATGAAGTCCTGGTCCAGGTCTAGCTCACACTGGGTCTGCTGGGTTCCCAGATCTATAACAATCATTTCTCCAACCACTAAAATGTTTTCTTGGGATTGAGCTACTTGGTAATTGGCGGGATCACCATACAGGTCTGAGGAGTGCTATCAGAGCACGAGTGATGTTAAAGCAGAATCAAATTATATCCCACAATAACAAAAAAGAGAGTTTTAAGTGAAACTCTTAAAAAACACAAGTGAGGCTTTATATTCTTAACAATTAAATTCTAAATCATTGGGGGTAAAATCATTAGAACAAGGTAGGTAAGTGATAGCACCAAAGGGAGGAACGAGCCACAGTGGCCCAGTGGAATGCCAGATCTCAGGTAGAGTGAGAACTTCCCCATAGGAAACTTTCCTTGCACTGGACTCTGAAGCCCAACTAGGATGAGAAGAATAGCCACATGAAGGGCCATTTAGTTGGGGAGTTCAGAGCTGAAACAGAACAAGGAGACTGTCCACACAAAAGCTGATCCAATGTGTGAGGTCCAAGGGGGCTGCGAAAGAACGTCCATGTTAGAGGAAAGGAGCAAAAGGACACAGTGGTTGCTATCCACATCTTCCTTTTAGGACCAAAGCACTCATTGTCCCAGAAGTACTGGTTGATGACAGCTCGCTGCTGCTTGACCCAAAGATTGCGTTTCCCCAGAGGCAGCCACATCCCATCTGGGTCAGTGTGGCAGTACAGAAGCTCAGGTGCCGTCCCTCAGTGCGGGACAGCTCTGAAGGGGCATCCTAGCTTCAGCGTCTCTTCGTGCTGCTTTCCTCAGTCCCTTGGGATTTTGTTAGTCCCAAGAACGCATCCTAACAGACACCCACGTGCTTATCTCTGACTCTAGGAAACTTGGCAGAAGCTGAAGCCACATCACTGAAAACCCTTCTTAGATAACGAAGAATGAATAAACAACCTAATCATCGGCTTCAATGATTAGAACTGCCTTGAGGACCTTGTAGGAGGGGGACGTAGTCATCACCTCTTGACGATCTCCCCTTGTTAACAAAGTATAGTTCTTTTGCCTTATGCCTCTAGAGTTTGGAAATTCTTAGATTTGAAAAAAAAAAAAATTGCCTCGCATTAACCCCGAGTTTAAACACTTGCCTACTGGAGGTGCTTTTTCACAATGTATTTTGTAGTCCTCGCTGATCTTCTCTATGGCCATCTTTGGATTCTTATAGGAGAGCTCCTTAAAGGTCATTTTGCTAACATCTGTGAAGGAAAAACAGAGATAGAGTTTGCCTATTCTAGGGTCAAATATCCATTTACTTTTCTTGAAAATATTGCCTTTAACATATTATTTCAATGGAATAATAGTGTTTTAATGGGGTGCTTACATAAAGAATAAGTGATTTAGAATCAAGGAATATAGACTCTCATCCATTCCAGGATGAGTGGATTTCCCCCTTCTCCATTAGTGCACAGAGATATGTTACTGAAGGAACCATTAATTGTTAATTAAGTAACTCACTCATCCAAACAAATTTTGACCTCTTCAGGCAATCATCTGTTGAAAGGAGGAGTTGCAAATGAGTTTCAAATATTCTGCTGGTGCTTCAAAACCCTGATGTTTATGACAAATAATTTGTTAGGACATTCCTTGTTTCTTACTTGACTTTGTGTGAGTTAATTTCGGAACTACCAGCTCATACTAGGGTGATACAGGGTTTTTGAGAGTGATGGAACCTTTGTGCAAGACCCAAGGACCTCAGATGCCTGACACAGTCCTCAAAGATGTTCACTGTCTTATCCTAATGAAAATGAAAGGCGCAGGGTCATGGGGAGGTACTAGGGTGATACAGGGTTTTTGAGAGTGATGGAACCTTTGTGCATGACCCAAGGACCTCAGATGTCTGACACAGTCCTCAAACATGTTCACTGTCTTATCCTAATGAAAATGAAAGGCGCAGGGTCATGGGGAGTAAGCAGAGCAGAAACTGGCTTTATCAAGAATGATCACAGAAAAGTAAAAAAAAAAAAAAAAAAAAAAAAAAGAGAGAGAGAGAAAAGCAAGAAATTAAGGAAAATTGGCAAAACTCCCAAGAGTGAGGGAGAGGTTGCTGAGAGAGAGAAAAAACTTTACATTTTGTCTAAGGTTTTTGATAGAGCAATAGCAGAAACTGAACAAAGACTAGGTAATCTCTACTGAGACTGATTCATCCTCTGGGCTATCATGGGCTGGTCCACTGGAGGGCCCTCATACTCTATGCATGTCCTTCTGTCCTGACCAGGGGAATGATTGTACTTTGTTCATGGGCTGCCCACCCGGCTAGGGGTGACTGAAGCCCTTTTCCATCCATCTCTGACTCTGGCCTTATTAGTTGTTGACCTTGACTGTCTGCTAGCTGTTAGTTACTTGGCTAGCATTACTACTCTCTGACCTTGCAGGTGTCTTGCTAACTGATAATTATACTAAGATCTTTGGTTTTGTTGTTGACCTTGATGATCTTCTTACTGGCTGGTATTGCTACCTCTGACCTTGCAGGTGTCCCTTGCTGTTAATTGTATTGAGCTCTCTTTGTCCTCACAGCTACCAGGAAGAAGCTACAGTGTTTTTGGTTATCTCTTTGTCTATAGGATGGCTTGGAGATTCTTCTGAAATGGAACAGGCTTTTTTGGAAGTCATCCTTATTTACAACTTAACTCTATTACAAGTTGTTCCATTAGAAGCCATATATTAATAGCAAGAATATGTAATAAGAAATAGTGCCTAGTATGTGTCTCCCAGTGGTAAAGTTTTCCTAGAAGCTA
This sequence comes from Nannospalax galili, assembly GCF_000622305.1. NCBI lineage: Eukaryota > Metazoa > Chordata > Mammalia > Rodentia > Spalacidae > Nannospalax > Nannospalax galili. The sequence continues at coordinate 353,651 of NW_008342414.1, forward strand.
GCCAGTCAGTTTGCTGTCACCAGTCTTGCTTCTTAGAGCCTCCTGTCTCTTAGCAGGTGTACTTGGCTATCTCATATCTAGGAGAAAGCCTCTCCCTAGCTTCACTGTTTTAATTCTTAAGCTTTACATTCCCTTTTTACCTCAACAGCCATTTCCATTGCAGCATATGTGGACAGCTTGTAGTTTTTGCTATGGGACCCTTTTCCCTTACTGTTTAATGTAAGCTAATTTGTGCCTTGAAGATATCATCCATAATTGCAGAACTGTTCTTTGGAAGCAGGTTTTACTAGAAGCAGCCATGCATTATTTCTGATAATATACAGTAAAGTGAGAGAGTATAACTTTATATTCAACATGTGGTGGGACAGTAAAGCTGAGGTAGCAAGAGAAGTTAGGATGCTATGCACAGCAGAAGCGGAAAGCAGCATCTTGCCTCCTACCAAGACGACAACACACATTTCTGTTGAGTTCTGGGGTTTAGAAGTACATCTGCTTGCCCAGAGTTCTTTTGGAACTCTCCAAATCATCCAGTATGGCCATATTGCTGGAATCTACAAGGAATCCTGGGCTGTGGACCCACAAAAGTCAGTTGTTCTTATTTCAGCATCATTGTCACAATATCATCATCATCGTCGTCATCGTTATTGGTCAGCTGGGAGACTCTGGCTACAAGCGACCAAAATGACAGATTGCTTCCTGCAGTGGATCAAAGTTTCCAGTAGTGGATCAGTCTCTCCCTTGCCCAGCAACTTTGGGCAAGTTGTTTTACTTTTCTGTGACTCAGTGTTTCCACATAAAAGATGAGAACATTCTAACACAAGGTTCTGTGAGTTTAGAGTTTACTGTGTAGCCTCAGGGTAGTTGTTTGACTGCCTGTGAGTCAGGGCCAGAGCTTGGGAAAATATAAAGGAGGTCCTTTGCATTTATCAGGGCAGACATGTGCTGCCGAAGAACAATGATAGATGGAGTAATGGTGTATTAAGGGAGAGAGGGTCTCTGGAGGATGGTTTCACCCTTTCTGGCTGCACCTGGCCCTCCACAGACAGCAAAGTAGTGCCCAAGGCCAAAGACTTGAATGGTGAAAATTTCCAGGCATCTTTCTTCCAAGTCTGTCATGATTCCTGGGAGAAGTTCTAGGATGTTTAGGTTTAGAAAGAAGATGGAACCTCCAAGGTAAGAAAGAGCCTGCTCATGCTAGATTTAAATAACCATGCTGGTGTGAAAAACCAGAGGGAAATGTAATACTTCAAAAGCCCACTGAAAAATACACATACAGTATCTGTACATGATACACACACACACACACACACACACACACACACACACACGTATAGCTAAAGGTTATATAAGAAGAAACACAGTGCCATATGGGAGAAACCTCTCTGAATTGTTGGCCAGGGTAGTGCTAGAGACTCCAAAATTCACACAGGCAATTGCTGTCACCTTTGATTGCCCCCCTCCCAAAACTTGAAGTAAGACCCTATTGCTCAAGACAGGACATACTTTGGACACAAGACTTGGAGCAATGGAACTGAAACTGACTTCCTCCTTGAAGACAAGCTCTTCTAGTTGTGGGAGACACTATTCAAGTTGCTAAGGGAGAAAAATCATTCATTGGTCCAACCCCAGCTTTAAGCCTTAACGACCACAACAATGACTGGCACAACAAAACTATAACAGTGCAGTAGTGGCACTTTTATCTTGGGGGTAATTAACAGCTATCTGATTGGACTTAAAGCCCACTCAATGGGAGGGAACTCATGTGTGGCACTGTAAACATAACCAAATATACATGGCTGGAGAGGTCATAGATCATAGAGAAAACCCTACTTCTGTCACATTCCTAGACAAACATAATTTCTTACTATATGCCAAATATGAATCTTTATATTTACAGACAAGTATACCAGTCACCACTCATCAAAGCTTCTTTTGCAGCAGATAGAGTCTAGTAGTTCTACAGCTGGTCACACACAAAGAATAAGTGTCTGTGAAATGCCCAATCCTAAGTAACATACCAATAATGCAATCTCTATACCTAAGGCTCATGGAACATAGTGGAACAAGGGGTAGAGAGAATACTAATGCATCTCTCAACTCTCATCAGTGAAGCTTCCTCATGCAACAGAGGGCGATGAACACAAAAGGCCACAACTGGCCAAAGTGTAGAGAATAAGACACTGTGGAGTGCCTGTCCCTGGATAGGACTCCTACATTAAATCTCACCCACCCAGAGACCATTGAATAAGAGGGGCTGGAAAGATTGTAAGAACCACGGGTCATGCATGATCGTAAGGAAACAGTTTTACAGGCTCCTGGGAACTTGTTCATATGAACTTATAACAATGGCAACAACATGCACAAGACTCATGCAAATTCAATCAGATAAAAACTAGTATAGAAATGGGGAAATGAGCAGGAGGCCCCAACCTTAGCCAGGGAACTACTGACAGCCGATCACTTTTGGGTGAGGGAAGAGTTGATGCTCTTTAAGGGAAAGACACTAGATAGTCTGAACAGGCCCCAGTGGATGAACTCATACTGGGAGACAGCTGGGTACATAAACTTGACTAGATAGGCTTTAAACATATAAGATAGAATGTGTGAAATCATATGGGCAAGCTATGGGGGTGGGCATAGATAGGGGAGGTCTCAATATGATTAAAACATATTATATGCAATCCATAAAAATTCAGCAAAAATATACACTGAAAAAATGAATAAATAACTCATGCCCAACAAGCATGGTTCTGAGAGCCAATCCACAGGACACCCTGTTTGATATTACAGTACACATTGACTTTTCCATTTCCATGCTGGCCTCATCCAAGCCAGATTCCCACAAATACAAGGCACATACTCTACCACTGAGCTACGCCACAAACTCATACCTCCCAACCACATTTTTAAAAGAGTTGGGTGTTAAATTTTTAGCAATATAGTAAGTAGCATTTATCATCAAACACCTCCTTGCTATGTACATATACTACCTTTAGTCTTCTCAAAGATCCTGCAAAGTTACAGGCCATTATCCCCATTCTATAGATGGAGAAAAGAGGTTCAAAGGGATGAAGCCATTCACCCAAGCTCATAGGGTAAGTGGTGTTTTCAAAGTCTTTTTTTACTCCTACTTAAATTTTTTTTTATTCATCAGCACCTGGGAGGCAGAGGCAGGCAGATCTCTGTGAGTTCGAGGCCAGCCTGGTCTACATAGTGAGTTCCAGGTCAGCTGAAGCTACAGGAAGACCCTGTCTCAAAAAGACAAAAAAAATTGTTTTGGATTCATTTATTTTTATTTTATGTGGATGAGTGTTTTACCCACATGTATGTAAGTGCACCCATGCATGCAATGCTCACAGAGAGCAGAAGAGGGTATCTGATCTCCTGGAACTGGAGTTATAGACTCCCAATACTGGGAACTGAACTTAGGGCTTCTGGAAGAGCAGCCAGTGCTCTTAACCACTGAGCAATCTCTCCAGCCACACTTATACCTACTTTAACAGTATTTTTCAAAGTGTTAAGTTATGACTTAGTACATCTAAAGATGAATTTTTCCCATATATGTATATAAATATTTACAGGCACATATTTAAGGACTCATGTGGTCAAATGTCTTTAATGTGGAATAAAGTTTGAGAAGCACTGTAGTTCTTCAACTTCCTCAGCAGAAAATAAATAAAATTTATTGGAATTTGAATAATGATGGCTAACATTTATTGGACTCTTACTATTGCCATATATTTTTATTATTTAAAATATTTTATTTATTATTTTATTTTATGTGTATGAGTGTATTGCCTGCATGTAAGTGTGCCTGTGTTGTGCCCTCAGAGGTCAGAAGAGGTCATTGCATTCCCTGGAACTGGAGTTCCAAATGGTTGTTAGCTGTCATGTGAGTGCTGGGAAGTGAACACAGGGCCTCTGCAAGAGCAGTTAGTGCTCTTAACCGCCAAGCCATCTCTCCAGTTCCTGTTGACATACATTTTCATAGATGAATTTGAATTATCTTTACAACAAATATGGTTTCCATTGTACAGATGAGAAAACTGGTACTTAACAGATGCTAAGTACATTGCTCAAGTACATATGGTCAGTAGTAGATCTCTAGAACTAAAGAACCTTGAACTCCTAAACACTTCACTGCCTAGATGGATTGATGTGGTTACATTGGGGAGGATGACTGCTAAACATATTTCACAGACAGGTCGTTGAACCCAGCTCTGCAAGAAGTGTGGTGAAGTGGAATGTCAGATGGTCCCAATGAAGTGTTCATTGTTAACTGTGGTGATTTTCCCAAATTCCCAAACTGTGGGCATTTTACCAAATTTAGTGCCCTGGCTTCCAGAGCCAGTAGAGGGCATCACAATCAGTTTTCTTGGGTTCAGATCTTGACTACCGCTTTCAGTGTGACCTTGGAAGGCAACATCCTCGGGGCCTTGGTTATTGGTTATTTCGTGTTTATAGGTTATTTTGAGGTTCAAATGAGGCAATCTTTGCACATTAAATTTTGATCATTAAATTTTAATATTTCCCAGTCGCCTAAATGTGAGGGTTAAAACCAAAAAGAACAAGAATGACTACTCTTACCCTCTAGAAACATTGGAGACTTCAGTTCTACCTGGAGAGACCCTCCCTGCTTCAGGTTCTCAGTAGCCACCTTTTGCCACTGCATAGACTCCATTTCCTCCATGTTAGCCAAAGCCCAACTTAAATCCAGAGATTCCTGAGTCCTCTTATAAAGAAGAATGTTCTCTTCTTTGCTTGTAGATTCTCTTTTGTGCCACTGGGCTTTGATGAGCCGCGTTTGAGTCTAAGAGAAGGAGTCAGAGTAGAGGGGAGACAACATTTGCTGCAGGAATCAGCCAGAAGCAAGGGATTTGTGACAACTCAGTCCTCCACGCCCGCCAGGCACACTGACTAAGTGCTTCCCTCCCATAATCTCATTTTCTGTAAGAGAGAATTTCTGCATAGACATGACTTTCTTAAAGTCAGCTATCTACTAAATTTCTTCCCTTGAGAGCTTTATATTCTCAAGATTTATTTTAATTTATGTATATGTGTCTGTGTATATGTGCTTATGGCTGTGGGTACCCATGGAGGCCAAAAGAGGGCATCAGATCTTTTGGAACTGGAGTTATAGGAGGTTATGAGCTACCTTGTAGGTACTGGGAACTGAACTTGGGTCCTCTGGAAGAGCAGCAAGTACTCTTAACTACAGAACTATCTATCCCCTGAATATATCTATATATCTATATCTATATCTATATCTATCTATCTATCTATCTATCTATCTAACTACCTATCTCTATCTCCCTGTAGTTACAGCTGGCCTGGATTCACTATGAAGACCAGGCTGGCCTTGAACTCACAGAGATCCACCTGCCTCTGCCTCCCAAGTGCTAGGATTAAAGGCATGTGCCACCACACCCGGCTCTGAGGTTTATATTTTGTAGAACAACAGGGATAGTGTCAACTGCCTCCAGGAAAAAACTGTAATTTCATTTTCTTTAAGCCTCTAAAATAGAAGTATTTCCCCTTCCCTCCTGAGTCTTCCCAACCCAAAGTGCCTCCTACTGTGAAAATGAGGAACCAGTAGTCCTCTTCATTCAGGAATTCATCATAGCAGGGGCAGAGCACCTGAAATCCAAACACAGCAGAAGCATCATGAGATGGGCCCACCCCTTGCTGCATTCTTTCAGCTTAAGGCCACCCTATGTAGAGCAGTCTGCAGAGTTTCCGGTTCTCTCAGTGGGAGATCTAACCGGTGGCAAACACAGTCACAACAGCCAGTGGAATTTCTTTATTTTTCTGAATATAGTAGCTCTCATAACCTCCCTCTAAGCTTCAGAGAATAGTAGTAAGTATATATTGAAGAAAGGGCATAGTGACTTACAGAGCTCTTAGCATCTGCGTACTACACTTGGTTCCTTTCCAAAGCTCTATCTTCGATTCTCAAATGGGTTTGAAAACCAAGCATATCTGTTTGGCATATCTGCTCTTACACCTCCTTCTTGGAGGCCTCACAAAATTGTGAATAACATTTCCTACATTAGGACAAACAGAACCTATGAATTGGTGCTAAACTAAATTTATTTACTCACATTCTTTTTTTATTTGACATATATTTTTTTAGTGCCTCCCATGTGGCAGGCACTGGGCAAAGTGCCGGACCCTGTCTTGTTCTAAGGAGCTCACTTCCCAACAGGATGAGCAGCAGCATGATGTGTGTGATAGAAATGCTGACAAAATTCTCTGGGAACAGAGAGAAGGGAACAGTTGCTTTTGACTGAGTCAGGGAAACCCAGGAGGAGGTTCGAAAGGTTGGTACATTTCAGGCATAAATAAGAATTAACCAGAGGGAAGTTGAGTAAAGGGCATTCCAGGCGGTGGGCAGAGTTCAGACAAAGGCGCAGAGTGGAGAAAGGGCATGTTGAAGAATGACAGGTACACACTGAAATTCAGCTCTTGAAGAAGAGCTTGGGAGGCGGAGTCAGGACAAGAGATGAGGCAGAGAAAATGGGTTGACTCTATCTATGAGGGGCTTCCATGCCTGTTCGGTAACATGAGGATTATTTCGCAGATAATGAGGTCCCAACAGTGACTTAAAAATAAACTGTCAGCTAAAGTCTCTATAAACTGGGACAAGAAGATGGCTCAGCAGTTAAAGTGCTTGCTGTGCAAGCAAAATGACTAGAGTTCAGATCCTAAGCACCCATGTAAACATCAGGTGTGCATGGTGGCTCACCATAACTCCAGCCTTAGAAGGTGAAGACAGGGAATCCCTGGAGCAAGCTGACTAGTGAGACTACCCCAATCGGTGAGCTCTGGATTTGATTGAGAGACCCTGCTGCAAAAGAATTAAGTTGAGGGGTTGGAGAGATGGCTCAGCAGTTAAGAGTACTGGCTGCTTTTGCAGAGGATCAGGTTTTGGTTCCTAGCACTCACACTGTGGCTAACAACAGTCTGTAACTCCAGTTCCAGGGGATCTGATGTCCTCTTCTGACCTTCGAAGGCATTGCATGATGTGGTGCACTTACATACATGCAGGCAATACATTCATGCATATAAAATAGTAAAAATTAATTTTTTAAAAAAGAGAATAATAAGTTGGAAGAACTATACAGAAAGATTCCCAACATCAACTTCAGGCCTCCACACAGAAGTGAACACACATGCATATACACCTGCACACACATGTGCACCCATACACATGCAAATACACAAACATACATGCACCCCGCCCCCCCGCAAAAGAATAAAATTGAAAACAAAAACAGCAACAAACTTCTGTAAACTAATGATTGCTAAAAGGTGAGTTTAAAGGTCTGGTTTTTAGCAACTTTAAAGGTCTGTTTTTTGAGCTCTTGAGGAACTGGAACAAAGTGTATTCTTGAGAAAATGTAGTCCACTGGTTGAATCCTAGCAATATAGTAATATAATGTCATTGATCAGTGGGTATTCTCTAAATGCATGTGTAAAATACAAATCATAAAGGAATACTGTGAAATAAAGACCCTGCAGGCTCCACATCAGTTCATCTAATTACAGATTGAAAATATTTGAGGAAAAATCTGCACCTGCACTGAATGTTACAGACTTTTCCACTTTGTCATTATCCCTAAACAATGTCGAACAACTACATAGTATTTATGTACCCAGAGATGACCTAAAGGATTTAAGGTCTATGGGAGGATGTATGTAGGTTAATACACCTGCAGAATGTGGTATCTGTGGGCATCCTGGAACCAATTCAACACAGGTTGTGAGGAATGACTATACTATCCGCAATGTATCTATAAACTCATTAAATTTACAAATAAAATATGATTTTGAAACACTTTTCAACTTATGTATGAGAGAAAAGACAGAGATTTTAAAGAATTTAGACTTCAAGGTTGTCTAAAACCTCATCGTCAAAGGATGGCAGAGTCAGAACTTAATCCATTACGGTGAGTCAGAGCTGCTTCAAGTTGCACTTGGATTTCCTCACAGCCATAAACATACCTATTTGAGGCAGATCCTCTGGCCTCAAATACCTCTAAAAGGAGTTGAATAACAGTGCTTTCATTAACCAAGAATCGTGCAAAGTTGTGCTGTCAGTCCACTGGACTGATATGACCTGACACTAGCTGGGTATGCATCCCTGGATAACTATGATGCATTAGAAGTCATGCAGGTCTTAGAGATAAGGACTCTCTGATCCTAGCCCCTCTGCTAGCCAGCTAGGTATGCCTTTGGCACAATTCACTTAATTCTGAGTCTCCTCTTCCTCATTTGTACGACAAAGACAACAGTGGGGGGTCTGTCAGCCTCTTGGAATTGAATGAAACATGAAGGAGATAATGGCTCTGGACTTTTTATGAGGTAAAAACATCATAATGCATTAATTTGCTATTCATATCCATTTTTGCTCCTTCAGATCTTCACCATACTCTTTAACTCTTATTTTTTATTTATTTACTTTTATTTTGTGTGTATGAGTGTTTTGTGTGCATGTATGTGAGTGTGCCTGTGTTGGGCAATGCCCATGGAGGCCAGAAGAGGGTGTCAGATCCCTTGGAACTGGAGTTAACGATGAACTGAACTGGGGTCCTCTGTAAGAGCAGACAGTGCTCTTAACCACTGAGCCATCTCTCCAGCTCCTGCCCTATTCTTTATCCTACTATGCCTTGGAAGATGAGCTTTTACAAACCACATCGAGTTCTCTTTCCTTTAGTTTCATCAAATGAGACATCCAGACAGGAGATGGAAAAGAAGGAGAATGAGCCAGAGATTGGCTAATCCTCATGATCCCTCCCAGCTAGGTCACCGTGGACTGGGTTACAACCTGACTGATAATTACAGTTCCTGCCAAGCGTCTCACACTTTATAACTGTTCCTGCTTCTCTTCCGTTCTTTAGGCAGAGGAATGCTTTATCATGACTGGATTCGTAGGAGGTATCACACCACCACTGTGACTATACTACTTCCACCTATTTCTTTGTAAGTTGTCCCTTTATTTGTCCTCGTTTGTTAACTTGACTCTGCCATTTGTTTTCTGTCAAGCACTGTGATATGATTGTCACACTGTGGGCCTCACTTACTCATAATCTTAGGAGACTAATAAGCACTCCCAGTTAGTCATTTCTTTGATAGCTAGTCTAGGAAAGGAGGTGTGCTAATTAGTTTTAGCTGTTGACTTGATATAACCTAGAATCACCTGGAAAGAGAGTCTTAATGAGGACTATTTAGAACAGGTTGACCTGTGGGCATGCCTATGGGACGACTGTCATGGATCCAACCCACTGTAGGTGACACCATTTTCCAGATGGGGGTGGGGAATGGCTGTGTTGGAGTGAAGAAAGCTAGATGAAAGCAAGCAGCAGCATGGGTCGATTTGCTCTCTCTCTGCTCTGACCACGGATGTGATCTTTTAAGTCCCTGTCTTGATGTCCCCACAATGATGGACTGTAACCTGGAACTGTGAGCCAAATAAACCCTTTTCTCCCTCATGTTGCCTTTGGTCAGGGTATTTTATCATAATAATAGAAATGAGATTAAAACAAGAGGATGCAGCTCCTCAGCTCATAATGCTTACAGAGCTCTTAAAGCTTCCTTCAACAAGATAGCTTTGCTTCAGGATTTGGGCAGACTGTGTATAGGGAAGAAGTGAAAATAGAAAGCGGATATTGACCACACACTCTACATTCTACTTTGGAGTTTCAACTGGTTCTCAACAAGTTGTACCTTAGAAGTTTAACCAGTTCTTCAACATGTGAAGATTTCTGTGGGTAATTCTACCTCCGACGAAGCAAGTATAGCTGATCATACAGCATTTTTTTATTGGTCTTGATCTAATATACCAAATTCTAACATTTCTTTGAGATAAGGCCTACCTTGCAGATCTCCTTCTGGGCTTTGGGGATCCAGGGGTTCACGTCCCCAGAAGGCAGCAGCTTCTTTAGGCCCTGAATGGTTTGAGATTTGAGTGGTAAGCTTGGACCAGTCTGCTCGTTTAAGTAGACCTCACAGATTCTGTTACCAAGCATGTGACGAAAGACTGCGTTTCCAGTCTTCCTGTTGCTCGTCAGAACATTGAGGAAATGTTGCAGGTCCTGCCAAAGGTCCAGGAGTTGGGCCTCCAGTTCCAGATTAATTTTCTTCAGGTGGTACCGGAAAGGACTCCCTGCACAGGCATCAGCACAGAGGGCCTGGTGAGTGTATCCAAAGGAGAGGGTTCGCTTGATTGCCTTCTTCGTTGTCAGTGGGGAAGAGTGATTGATGATAGGAGTGGACATTCTCAGGTGGCTAGAGAACTTGGCCTCAAAGAGGCCCTCCATGTGGAGGTAGATCTTGGATTTCTTCTTCACACTGAGCTTCTTGGCACCGTGATTATCCTTTTCTAGGAAATGGATTACTTTCTCTTGTGAAGAATTATCTTGCAGGGAAGGCCTCTGTAAAACCACCTTCTCTGGAAGACTCATCTCCTGTGGGGGCTTAGTGGAGACATCTGGCTTGGGATCTGTTTCTAGAAGCCTTAAGGTAGGATTAATTAACTGCCACATCTTCCTCTTGGCTTTCCTGCTCGAATACTTCTTCTGGGAGCAGTGGGACTTCTTGATGCTCATGTTCAGAGGGAGCCCTCCAGCATGTGTGCAGCAAACGCTGCATAGTCGAGTCTCATATTCCTGCATCAGCCCATGACAGGCGACCTCACTGGCCATTGCCACTTTGGCGTGGGTGTAAAAGTTGGGGAGCCAATAGCTCTGGATTTTGAACAAAGCCACTTTCTGCATGTGGCTCAGAATCTCCCTTCTGGTGGTGGAGTGGTTGGGGTGCCAGATGGAAAGTTTCAGGAGGGATTCTGGAAAGAACAGAGAGACATGGAGGATGAGAACAATGTAAGCTTGGCAGGGATGCTCATAGAGCTGTTTAAGTTCTTCCAAATGTATTTTTATATAGCATTTTGCTAGTTCTTTGTAACAACCTGGGATATAAGCAGATAAAACATAGAGTGGGTATGTTTTTTAGTGTTTTCTCAGGATATAGTAATTGCTTTTCTACTTCCTTCCCCATGAAAAAAATATTTTGTGGTTACATTGTATAATTTTATTGTAAATAAAAGCAAAAGATACAAGAAAATATGATAAAAACGAGAAATACAAGAATCTGCATGAGACTCTTCCCGACTCTAAATGATGATCAGAGAGTTTGGACTGGAAAATTGGAGGACTCAAACCCTTCAGATAGCAGCCAGTCTGTGTTAACCCTAACTTTAATGTTATTGACGGATTTTTGATACACAGTCTTTTTGTAGCCCAGGTGGCCTCGAATTCACTATGCAAACAAGATGACCACGAACTCCCTATCCTTCTGCTTCTACCTCCCAGGTCTTGGGATTATAGGAATGTGCCACCATGTTCAGTTAATGGCATCAATTTTTAAATTATCTTTATGAATGGAGAAGATCATAGCTACTCTCAAACAGCATATCCTCATATCCTCTGGAACACATTGGTATTGGGTCCAAAATGCCTCCTCACTTATCAGAGAAGAGGTTGGAAAACTTCTCACATAATAGGTCAGATAGTAAATATTTTAGGCTCTGTGAACCACAAATAATTTCTGTTGAAGCCTTTAAAAATTAAAAGCATTCAGGCCGGGCGTGGTGGTGCACGCCTTTAATCCCAGCATTCGGGAGGCAGAAGCAGGTGGATCTCTGTGAGTTTAAGGCCAGCTGGGGCTACAAGGAGACCCTGTCTCAAAAAGACTGAGAAAACAAAAACAAAAACAAAAACATGTCTTTTGCTTTCTGCAGTAATAAATATTTCAATTAATAATTGTCTGAAACGCTACAATGCAAAGTGTGCCAAAATGTAGTTGGAGAAAAGAGAAGAATGGGATCAAATAATCTGGTCTATAAAAATAAAATCTACTACAAATTAACATACAAATTCCAATTAAAAGCATTCTTTGCTTACAAAGGTCATGGGCACTGCATTTGGCCAATGGACCGTTATTTGTTCTAAAAAACCTCTCTACTTTTTAAACCACAGCAGAGCTGTACAGACTCAGAAGATAGAGGAACGTTTCAGCTATCCTGTACCAATTCCTATTCCCTTCTTCTAGCCAACCTTCACAGGCAGGTGATGGCTCAGAAAAAGCTAAGCATCATCTTAAGGATAACTTGTCTCTTTCAATGCTTTCCCAGTTCCAGGTTGTGATTTCCACTGGTATTCCTGACACCTAGCAGATGGAGAAGGTAGTAATAGTCTGAAAAGCAAAAAATGGGAGTCACCAGACACTGGGTTGAGTGGTCAGTTACTACCCATTAACGTTTGACTTTGAACATGCTCTGTAATACTTACTGATGTTCATGTTGCAGAGAGTTACCACTCTGGAGCCCTCCTGCAGATGGGTGGCCTTAAGTATCAGCAGGAGGGACAAGTAGTAGTCTCTCAGGTATAAATCCGTCTCATCTATGCTCAGGATCTTCTCAGTAAGGATCCAGAAATCCACCAACTCTTCACCTACAGGTCAGACAGGATAGACACAGACCTGCACCCTCATCTCTCCCCTTTGATGGCTGCCTCTTGGCAAAGCTGCTCATGCCCTCCCATAGCTTGCTCTCCTGTACCAAACACTGTCATTAGTCAGTCTCCCAGGTAAGACATCATCTCCAGAAAGTGTCTAGTGTGGGATGATGGAAGGAAAGGACTTAATGGGAGCATAGGGAGAAGAGATTTAATGGGAAAACGCCCTTCATGACTGTTTTTTATTGTTGCTGTTGTTGGAAAAAAAAGTCATTTTACAGAAAGTTCTAACAATACAAATCATGAGATATTTGAGTGTTGTTCATAATATGAAGACCTAGGGGGAAAAGAACATCACTTAGATAGTGCACTCTGACCAGCCTCCAGGACACTGCAGCCCAGAGGTGCCAAAGACCACATTTCCTGTTTTACAACTTCACTGTGGCCAAACTCTAGACGGAAGGCTGAAAGATGTAGTCTGCCTAATTCTCCTTTACTACTCCCAGGGTTTCATCTTTAAAACTCGGGCCTGTTCCCGAATGAAACTTAGTGTACCCAGCTGGAGTGTCAAGCCTCCCAGCACCCCACAACTACCATATTCAATGAAACAGGAAGTGGTTTCCTAACACTCCCTGCAGAGAGTTTAATCTCCCTACCTGCTTCTCTGCCATAGTAGAAACTTCGTGAAGCAGGAACTTACCATCCCGCCAGCACAGTGGCTGCCATGTGGAGATGCTTAACAAATACTAGGAAGTGAATGAATGAAAGGGACTCTGATCACTTTTACTCTAGCCCAGAGTAAAAGATTATGAATCCATTTCCCAGGACTTTTATCCAAACTGTACTATTAAACATTTCTTATGTTTTCCATAGACACACATAACTGCAGTTGAGACTGTGGGATAGTCTAGAAACTGTAAAGATTTTCAGGTCTCAGGAACAATTTCATGAGCTCACCTACGCTGTCCTTGAGGTAGGAACAGAAACGCCACATCCCTCTGACCCCACCGATGCATTTCTCAAGTAACCACTGGTCTGCTGTTTTCCATCTCATCATCTTGGCTGTCAGGAAAAGTCCATGGTAAGAAAGTGAGCTCTTCCCCTGCCCAGCTCTCTGTCTTACACACAACCAGAGCCCCATTCACTCACACTGGAATAGGAAAAATAGTGGCCAGTTAGATGAATAGGGTTCTGACTGGTGTTCTTGAAACTGGACACTGGACCGTCTGGTGACATGTGTCCTAAACACGTGAGGGGCCTTCAGGCATGCATACAATCCATAGCTCAAAAATACCCTCTCCCCTACTACCATCCCCACCTGACAATGATTTTTGTCCTGAATATACTGAATCCACTGATGTACATATATATTATTGGGGGGCAGTTGAGTAATAGCAGGGGGCTTGGCACAATATTTAATTCTATGAACTTCCTTTGGCTAGCGATTCAAAAGTTGCCAATTCAAACCTATATGGAAATTGTATTCATTCATTCAACAAGTATTTATTACATGTGTACTAAGTGCCAGGTGCTGTGCTAGATGCTTGGGATATATCAGCAAACAAAAATCTCTGCCTGAGGAGTTTACATTCTTTGTGAAAGAGACATGCTGAAAACAAGCATGATAAGTATGTTCAGTAAGACTGGGAGTTGAAAGAACTGCTGAAAGGGTGAGAAAGTGGAGCAAAATAAAGGAGACACAGATTGGGTGAATGGGCTGGGCATGGCATTTGACAGCCTCATCAGAGGTGCGGAGGTGAAGTGTGTACAGACATTTGGGAGGTCAGTAAAGGGCCATTTGGATACCTGGAAGAAGGGCACTCCAGGCTGAGGAACAGCCAGTGCAAAGCTGTGAAGTGGAAATGTGGCCAGCATGTTTGATGAACTGGCAGGAAGTCTGTGAGGCTGGAATGGCGTGAGGAAGGGTGGGGAGAACAGGTGAGGTCAGAGATGAAAGGGGGCTAGATCTCCAAACCTTTAAGGTCACTGCAGGAGTGTTGGACTTTGTACAGAGACAGGAGCCATTGGTGGTGTGTGTAGATGTGTGTGGGGTGAGGTCTGGGTATACAGAGGACTGACCTGATCTGAATTACATTTTCTCTCTCTCTCTCTTTTTTTTTTTCATTAAAACACATTTGACAAAAAAAATTACCATTTTAACTACCTTAAGTGTACAATTCAGCCCCTTTTGTAATGTGCAATTATAACTACCATCCATCTCCAAAATGTTTTCCTTCTTGTAAAATTGAAGCTCTAGCCTTTAAACTGTAACTTCCCATTTCTGTTTCTCAAGCCCCTGGCATTTACCATTGCATTCCTTTCTTTAAAAAGTTTTTATTTATTTTTTTTATTTTATGTGTATGAGTGTGTTGCCTGCATGTGAGTGCACCCGTGTCGTGCAGTGCCCATGGAGGTCAGAAGAGGGTGTCAGATCCCCTGGAACTGGAGTTATGGATGATTGTTAGCCACCATGTGGGTGCTGGAAGTTGATCGTGGGTTTTCTTCAAGAACTGCCAGTGCTCTCAGCTGTGTGACCATCCCTTCAGCTCCAGCACTTCATTTCTACGATTTTTGGAGCCATATAGCTTCTTTTTCCTTCTTTTTCTAACTGCTTGTTTCACTTAGTATAGTGTCTTCAAGTTTTATCATGTTGTACCCTACATCAGAATTTCCTTTTCAAAGCTGCATAACATTCCATTGAGCATATGTACCCTCTTTTCCTTAGCCACTAATAGACATGCGATTCTTCCACGTTAGCTATGTGAAGAGTGCTGCTATGAACATGGTGAATAAAGAATTCTTCTGACTCTACACGATCTTTGTGTATGTACTCTGAAGTCAAATTACTGGATCACACGGTAATTCTATTTCATTTTTTTCCAGGAACTGCTGTACTGTTTTATACAGTGACTGTGCCATTTTGCATTCCTATCATTGTGTAGATTTCAATTTCCTTACATCCTCACCAAAAATTATTATATAGGTTCTTTATTTGAAAGAGTCATTATACAGCAGACATATTAATAAATGTGAGATAGAATCTCAATATTGTTTTGCATTTCTCCTATAATTAGTGGCATGGAGCATCTTTCCATATATTTATTGGCTATCTGTATATCTTCTTTGGGGGAAATAGCCTTTTAGGTCTTTTTTAAAAAGGCTATTTTTATTTTATATGTGTGAGTGCATTGCCTACATGTATATAAGTACATCCATGTCATGCAATGCCCACAAAGGTCAGAAAAGGGCATTGAATTGGTTGTTAGCCACCACGTGGGTACTGTAAAGAACCCAGGTCTTCTGCAAGAACAGCCAGTGCTATTAACCTCTGACCCATCTCTCTAGCCCCAAAGACTTCTAAAATCATATTTCAATATACTTAATTTCTTATGGAAAGTTGGTAAATACAGACATGATAATGAAGTAAACTGGGATAAAGGAAGGTATCTTAGTTTGATTCTCCATTGCTGTGACAAAACACTCTGACCACAACCAACTTGGGGAGGAAAGGGTTTATTCAGCTTACATCTTCCCGGTCACGGTTCATTAGGGAGTCCAAGGTAGGAACTCAGGGCAAGAATCTGAAGGCTGGAGCACAGGCCGTGGAGGATCACTGCTTACTGGCTTGCTCCCCTGGCCCCTGCGCAGGCTGCTTTCTTATGCGACACAGGCCCACCTTCCCAGGGGTGGCACGACCCACAGTGGGCTGGGCCCTCCCACATCACTCAGCAATCAAGAAGATGCCCCATGGACATGGCCACAGGCCAGTCCAATGAAGGCAATTCCCCAGTTGAGGCTTCCTCAACCCAGGTGAGTCAAGTTGACACTAAAGCTATCCAGCACAGAAGGTTTGACCACATTGCTTGCATGTATAGGTTTTCCTCTTCATTGTGGATCTTCTTGGCATCAGGAGGAGCTGGAACCAACGAATGCTTTCCTGTACTGTTTACATTCATAGTGTTTCTCTGCAATGTAACTCCTTTCATAATACTGAAGGAAAAATGGGTAAGTGAAGGTCTTATCACATTTCTTGCATACATAAGGTTTTTCTCATTGAAATTTCATGAATGAAAAGTGAACTGGATCTACATATGTCTTTATATGATCCATCTAATGTGGTGGTTTGAATGGAAATGTCCCCCATAGGCTCCAAGTAGTTGGACATCTTGTCCCCAGATGATGGCGCTGTTTTGGGAGATTTTAGAAGGTGTGGCTATCCTGGAAGAAGCATGTCACAGAATTCTTAAGCCTTGCAGGATCTTCAGTTGCTCTGTCTCTTGCTTCCTGCTCCTGTGTGATGATGTGAGAGCTTCACTTCTGCTACTCCAGCCACCTCCAGCCACCATGCCTCCCTGCCATGGCGGACTGTAATTCCCCCTGGAACCGTAAGCTCAAATAAACTCTTCCTTCTATAAGTTGCTCGGGTCAGTGTTTCTGTCACAGCAACAGAAAAGTGACTAATATAATGATCCATCTCCATTTTGTGTTATCTTTGAATGCCTGAAAGAGTTATAAAGTCTTTTCCACATGGTCTACACATGCCAGGTTTCCTTAGCATACATACTTTCATGTATTTGAACATAACTGTGTCTATTGAAGCCTTTCCCAAACTGCTTATACTTATCTGCAGTGTGAGTCCTCATATGGTTCAGAAGTCATTGAAGACTTTTCAACATTCCCTACATTAATAAAATTGTTCCTCCTATTTTTGATACTCATCTGGTTTGTGTCCATTCTGAAATGCCACATAAATATTTAGGGACAAATGAACACTGAAGACATCTCCACACACCTGCCTTTTATGTGATTTTACGCCACAAGGATTTTTTTTTTTCCATGCTCACAAGAGGATCTAGAATCCAACTGAATTTTTCTCTACTTTGACTACCTTCACGATGTTAACATAATCTCTCTTTCACTTAATGTCTTAAATTTCCCCTGAAATTGCTGTAGTCGTCTTCGATGTTCTGGTCTTCCTGTGTTTTTTCAGTAACGTTCAGGTTCCTGAAGGCTTCCTGTATCATATCTCAGTGGGACTACTTTTGAGACTGGCCCAGGAAAGCCCTTTCCTCCAGGGTGAAGTTCATAAGCACATTTCAAAGGTCACAGACTCCCTTCTGCTTCCAAGTCTCCTGTTGTCCTCACAACTGCTCCTGGGGTCAGTAATCAAAATAATGGAAGGTTAACCACCTGGAGCCTCTCTCACTATCCAGGATTGTGCCTTAACTATGGTGGCACCAGAAAAGCTCCATCCATTCACTGTCAACCCATTTGTATTTTTGTATATAAAAGGATTCTTATTAAATTTGTTCTTTGATAACTTCATACATGAATGTAATGCATACTGATTACTCTACCCTCTACCTTCTACCCTCTCTTATCTCCCTAACACCCCTACTTACCCCTCCCTTCCCTAAATATCTCTTTTTCACATTCCTATTTGTTTTATTTTGAGACCTACTGAGTTTACCCAGGGCCATCTTTGGCCATAGGTTTAGAGCTACCCATTGAAACTTGGTGGGCTTAGGGGTATATAACCAAAAACATGAACTCTCCCTCTCCCATAACCTTTCAGTAACCAACAGTTTAGCAATAAGGGGTAGGGCCCCATTAAACCTTCTCCTATCCATGATCGATAGTTAACAGCACCAGTTTTGTGCAGGTCCAGTGCAAGTAACTACAGTTGTTGTGAGTTCATGATTGCAATGGTTGTGTCTTACCTAAGGATGACATTTTATAGCCTTTCTATTGTCTAGCTCTTACATTCTTCCCTAAAAGAATTATCCTTTTAAAATGTATTTTTTATTATCTTTAATTATGTATATGTATGTACCTGTGTGGGGCTATGTGCATATGAGTGCAGGTTCCTGTAGAGGCCAGAAGTGTCAGATCCCTTAGAGCTGAAATTCTAGGCAGTTGTGAGCCACCTAACATGCGTGCTGAGAACTGAACCCGGTTCCTCTGAAAGATCAGTAAGTGCTCTTAACCACTGAGCCACCTCTAGCCCTCAAAAGGATTATTTTGATGCTTATAAGTGGAGCTTATTTTTTAATTTTAATTTTTTTGGCTTTTGAGACAGGGTTTTCCTGTAGCCCCAGCTGACCTTGAACTTGTTATGTAGACTGGGCTGGGCTTGAACTCATAGAGAACCACCTGCCTCTGCATGTGCCGCCACTCCTGGCTAAGTGGAGTTTATATTAAGCATATGTGTTAGATATTTTAAATTAATTCAGTAAGAGACAGTCTTTATGATTTCAACATCCTCTCCATGAGAGCTGATAGCACTGAACATGGATCAGGGGAAAATAAACTGTATGTTTAGAATATGTGTACTTTAGCCGGGCGTGGTTGCATATGCCTATAGTCCCAGCACTTGGGAGGCAGAGGCAGGCTGATCTCTGTGAGTTCCAGGCCAGCCTGGTCTACATAGTGAGTTCCAGGCCAGCTAGAGCTACAGGGAGACCCTGTCGCAAAAAGGCCAAAAACCAAAAATAAGCCTATCTCTGACACTATGGCACTCCTTGAGCCCCCTTCCCCAGCAGGTGGCAGCAGCAGCCCAGCTCCTCCTCACCAGGAGCCAAGTGTTTATTAGCTTCCATGACCATTGCTGGTTATCTGTGTCAGTATGCTGAAACAGTAGCAAAGATGAACTGTTTATGCATCTATTGGTTGACACACATTCAAGGATATTATGTCTTCAGCAGAACAGTCATCTGTAAGGCTGTTGCTTATTCTGTCTTGACTGCTAGGTGCTGCACACCTGCCACTTCACTTAGGAGTGCCTTCTGAGTTGGTAGCACATTGTTTTGAATATATCCCATTTTAGAAAAAAATTCTTTTACCGTGATTTGTCTTTAAATCTTTATTGCTAAATGGTGCTATGGTTGGAATGTAACCCCTGAAGTTCATGTGTTGGCAATATGATCCCCAATGCAACAATATTTGAAGGTGTTTAGGTCATGAGTGTATTAATTATTTTGGGAATGGGTTCTTGATAAAGAGGTCAGCTCCCTCTTGCTCTCTTAAGTTCTTCTGTCTTCTGATGTAAGATGACAAAGCAAGCAGATCCTGCCAGATGCTGAACAGCTGTAAGCAGGTTTTCCTTATTTTATTGTACTTTATTTAACTACACTTCTCAGATACTGTGTTATTTACAAACTGAAGTTGTGTGGCAACCTTGTGTGGAGCAACTATATCAGCATCATTTTTTCTATCAGCTCAAATTATAGCAATCTTTATTAACAAAGTATTTTCTAATTAAAGTATGCACATTGTTTTTAGTTATAATGTCATTACAAATTTTATATAGACTACTAACAATGTAAACAAAACCAAGCTAACTTGAAACTTGTGATCTTCCTGCCCCACCCTCCTGAATATGAGGATTACAATCACATGTCACCAAACCCAGAGAAAGTATAAACAAAAATTTTTTTTTTATTTTTGGTCTTTTTGAGACAGGGTCTCCCTGTAGCCCCAGCTGTCCTGGAACTCACTATATAGACCAGGCTGGCCTTGAACTCACAGAGATCCGCCTGCCTCTGCCTCCAGAGTGCTGGGATTAAATGCGTGCACCACCACGCCTGGCCCAACAAAATTTTTATATGTACTGAGAAACTAAAAAATTCCTGTGACTTATTTTCTTGCAATAGTCTGTTTATCGCTATGATCTGTGGTCTGGAAGCAAGGCTGCAATACCTTTGATCTATCCCTAAGCTAGGCTTCCCAGCTTTACAAGAGCTAGAAGAAATAAGCTTATTTTAAAATAAATTAAAAAAGAAATAGCCAGGTGTGGTGGTGTATGCCTTTAATCCCAGCAAAGGGAGGCCACGGCAGACAGATCTTTGTGAGATCGAGGCCAGCCTGGTCTACATACTGAGTTCTAGGCCAGCTGAGGCTATAGGGAGACCTTGTCTCAGAACCCCAAAAAACAAAAACAACCAAACCAAACCAAACCAAAAAAAAAAAAAGAAGAAAAAGAAATTAAACGAATCCTCTCGTAGACATATGCAGCTGGGTCCGTGCTGCCTAGGCCACCTATCCCTAGAGTGCAGAATTTAATCCATTTAATTCTGTAACTTGCTATTTGTTTTCTACATGCCTTATAGCTTTTTGGTCCTTATTTCATGCATTACTGTCTTCCTTTCTGTGTAATTATTTTGAGGTGAAACATTAAATTTCCCTTCCAATTTCCATTTTAAATACTCTGTAGTCATTTTCCTTGCAATTTCCATGGAAATTACATTGAACATATGTGTATAACACTCCAGCTTGAACTTATACCAGCTTAACTTCAATAACATGCAAAAACCCTTAATTTTTTTTAAACAATTCCATCTCTACCCTTTTTAGTTGTTGATATGGAAAAAGCATATCTCCATACATCATGTACCACAAAACATCAACTAGCAATTTACTGGCATGTGCTAGTCTCTTAAACTGTGTAGAAAACAAAATGCAATGCCGAGTCGTGAGCCAAAGTTCCAATAATCTTAGCTTTTGGACTAATAGTTTTTCTTTTTAAAAAATATTAATCTCAGCCAAGCATGGTGGTGCATGCCTTTAATCCCAGCACTCAGGAAGCAGAGGCAGGTGGATCTCTGAGTTCGAGGCCAGCCTCGTCTACAAAGTGAGTTCCAGGCCAGCTGGGGCTACAGGGAGACCCTGTTTCAAAAAGACATACACCACACACACACACACACACACACACCACAAAGTATTAATCTCTTAAATCATGGAGAAAACAAAAGTACAGTTACAAACTATCTTTACAACAGTATTACCTTTTATAATTGCCTATTTATTAACGTTATTGAGATATTTGCTTTTCATATGGATTCATTTACTGTTTAGTTTCCACTTGTTCCACCCTGCAGGATTTCACTGAGTACTTCTTATAGGCCATCTTCTTTCATTTTCTCTCTTCTTCTTTTCTCTTTTCTTGTTCTCTTTTTTCCTCTCCCCTCTCCTCCTCTTCTCCTCCCCCCCTCCCTTCCCCTCCCTTCTCCTCTCCTCCTCCTCCTCCTCTCTTTCTTTTTTGAGACAAGGTCTCATTCTGCAGTCCAGGCTGGCGTACAGTTCAGTATGTACCCAGCTGCCCTTGAACACACAGCAATCCCCCTGCTTTATCCTTTCCTTAGCTTTTCTTTGCTGGAGAATTCTTAATATCTACCTGTACTAGTTTGTTTCTCCATTGCTGTAACAAAATACTCTGACCACTACTAACTTGGGGAGGAAAGGGTTTATATATCTCACATCTCCCAGGTCACAGTTCATCAGGGAGCCCAAGGTAGGAACTCAGGACAGGAACCTGGAAGCAGGAGCTGAAGCACAGGCCATGGAGGAACACTGCTTACTGCCTTGCTCCCCTGGCCCCTGCTCAGCCTGCTTTCTTATGCAACACAAGCCCACCTGCCCAGGGATGGCACCACCGACAGTGGACTGGGCCCTCCCATATCACTCAACAATCAAGAAAAGCCCCACAGACATGGCCATAGGCCAGTCCTATGGAGGAAGTTCCCCCAGGTATGTCAAGTTAAAACTAAAGCTATCCAGCAACACTACTTCACTTTTGAAGGACAGGTTTTCTGGATATAGAAGTCTTGGCCTTTCCATGAAGGCTTAAAACTTGAATAGACCCCAGAACCCCCAAAAGGTTACAGTATGTAGCTCATACTAATACCTCTAGTGCATTTTTCCTCTAGGTTTGGAAACAGGAACTTGGCATTTCCTATTCTGCTGTGCGCCTAGGGTCCTCACTTTGTCCTCAAACTATGTTTTTAAGGACTCTCTCTGGCTGCTACCACCAAGAGAGCAGGAATAGAAATGAGAATAATTAAGAGTTGATTTCAGTTCCCAGATGATAGATGATGATGGTACTTAAATAAAATGGTAATAATGATGGTAGTAAGACTTGCATGATTTTGTATATATTAAGAGTTTTACCATGGGTTTTTGGTAGTTTGTAGCTTATTTACTTATTATTTATTTATTTATTTTTATTTTATGTGTATGAGTGTTTTGCCTACATTTATGTCAGTGTACCACAAGCGGTACAATACCCCCAGGGGTCAGAAGAGGGCATCAGATCCCCTGATACTGGAATTACAGACAGTTGATAACAGATATGGGGGTGCTAGGAGCCAAACCTGGGTCCTCTGCAAGGGCAGTCAGTGCTCTTAACCACTGAGCCCCTCTCCATCCCCCCTCTACTTTTTTAAAATTTGTTTTTTATTTTATTTATTTATTTTTATTTTTTGGAAGAAGCATTTCATTACAGCTTTAAGATACTCAATAACAATTTCCAGAGCAAAGATACATCTCTTTCAAAAGTTATTACAAAATTTTTAGGTTCATAGTAGATTTAATACAGTTATACAATATTGAACTCTGTATAAACCCCATAAGACATAAAATTGAATGAGTTTTTAACCTTTAAGAAAGATCTCCATTTCATTTTAAAATATATTGTTTCTTATAGAAAGACTCATTGTTTTTGCTAATAACACTTAGATGTTGGCACATGCATCTCTAATATGTATGTATCTGATTATTAGTAGTCATGGCTAGGTTGCATGCGGATCCTTGGCACCTGTGTATGGATATAAAGTCATCGGGTAGATTTCAGTGGTAATGTTTATCACTCTACTAATTAGCATATATATATATATGACACAGTATTTCACTCTGTATCCCAGGCTGGCCTCAAATGAAAATCCTCCTGTCTCAGCCTCCTGAAGTCAGATTATAGGCATGAGCCACCACACTGGCAGTTTGATAGCCACCATTGACTCCATAATATCTGGCTTTAGTGAGATTTAAATACCTAAGCTCACGTGACTCCTGTTTATTGTTCCAGGTACCAAATTCTCAGTCTAAGATCTCACCTTTTGATGCAACAAGTGTCCAGACTCTCATATGTCTACAAATGTAGCTGGTGTTTGTCTCTTACCATAGAACTGATAAGCATAGGATCATTATGTAGTATGGCTTCCCATATTTCTCCACACTCACACACCCATGCTTACCTCCTTCTGGGGACTTAATAAAACTGATGAGTTCCTGACAGAAAATGTAATAGAAACACAAGTTTGTTTTGCAGAAGAAAGGTAACCGGTATTTTTCCAACCAGGTCAATAATCCTTTGTACTTGGCAATCTAGAGTTCAAATAAAATAACAGAAAAATAAATGAAACAGTTATTAAATGTAACTTAGTAAAGGAAAATAAGTAATGTTGTACTTGCAATATCTGACTGGAAGGAAAGGTGTGCTGATTAAAAGTATTCCCTGACTATACCCCTCCCCAAGGCTCAGGGACCATTGTGGAGGAGGTGGTGTGTGTGAAAAGATTATAAGTGCCAGAGGTTGGGAAGAACCAGAGCAAACCTGTAGCTTCTGGACATGACAGGATGGCAGCACTCATAAACTCACAGCAGTTGTGGTTGCTGGCATAAGATCTGCACAAGATCAAATCAGCCAACATTCTAACATGGAGGGGAAGGGATTCATCAACTCCCACCCCTAACTGAGTAGCTATTGACAGTTGATGGCTTCTGAGGGAGGGAGGGTCATTTTCTTTAAGAGTGTGGCTAGGTTGACCATGCTCCAGGGGATGGCCCTACACCCAGAAATACATGGCTAACACAAATTGGAGTCAATGGGTCATAAAATTTCTTTTTAAAAGGCAGACATGAAGTTGGGGTGGGGTAAGTAGCCAAGGATAGATCTAGGAGAAGTTAAGGGGAGGAGCTGGGGTGAATGTGACCAAAATACATTGTATGAACTCCTCAAAGATAATAAAAGTGTTTGTTAAAAAATAGTGTCTAAAGAGAATGGAGACTTGAGCTAAAGTTCCTAAAGAAATAAATTGCTAGGAAAAAAAAAAAAAAAGCCTTGATATTTCCTCAAATGTCTTCCTTATTCCTGGGTGAATTTGTTTAAGAAAACAGCAAAGTCTTGTTCAACAAAAGAGAAACAACAAAAATTTTGGTCTGTGGTATCAGGTCCAACTCTACTAGCTTGCCTCTTTTTAAATATAATTTCTCACAAACCCTAACCCATGTCAACTATGCAACACGTACAAAAACAAAGAAGCTGAGTGCACTGGTGCATACCTCTAACCCCAGCTCCTGGCAGGAGAATTGTGAATTCTAGGCTACCCTGAGCACACAGCAGGCCCCTCTCTCAACAACAGCTACACATACACATACAGAAATATACATGCCACCATTTAAGGGGAGAAAAGATCCTGAGAGATGGAACCACAGAAAGAGAAGGAAAAAAATAAAGCGTGAGTTATAGCATTAGTGTAAGAAACCAAATCTAAGACTTGAAGTAGGAGGACTAGAGACACGGCTCAGTAATTATGAGCATCACTGCTCTTCCAGAGGACCTGAGTTCAGTTCCCAGCACTCACAGCTCACAACCAGCAGTAATTCCAGCTCCAGGGGATCCAACACCCCCTTTTGGCCTCCACAGGCACACCCCCCCCCACGGCATTCTCTCTCTCTCTCTCTTTATTTTTATTCTATGTGTATGTGTATATTGCCTGCATGTAGGTAAGTGCACCGGTGTCGTGCAATGCCCTGGAGTTACGGACAGTTGTTAGCTGCCATATGGGTACTGGGATTTGAATCTGGGTCTTCTGCAAGAACAACCAGTGTTCTTAACCACTGAGCCATCTCTCCAGCCCCAAAATAAAATATTTTTTTAAAAAGAATTGAAACAGTGTACCTCTTCTTAGATATCTAGAACTCAAAGGAAATCAAAAACGTGTTGTGAACAAGGTTTAGAGTGCTCTGTCTAATCTCACACACTGTCAACATGGCACAGAAGGTCATTGTCAGGTCTGAGGTCCAGGTAGTGAAAAAGGAGAAGAGAAAGACAATTTACAAGGAAAAGAAAAAGAAACGTATACGGAGGGGGAAAAAAAAAGGTGAAAGATGCTCAAGAACGGTCTAGCAGACATCAAAAGATTTCAGAGTGTCATCCGGCCTTGTTCCGTATCTGATAGTGCGTATCTGATCACAACTGTGTGACCCAAAGCTGCTGTTCCCTCTCTTACACACATTGTCAATTAAGTCTCACATTCTTTCTTGCTTAGGCATGGCCTCAAAGTTCTTCTAAGCATAGTGGTCCAAATATCTACCCCCCAACCATCACAGCAGACATGAGAGATAAATTCCATTTGCTACCTATGGACCAGAATACAAAGGAAAGAATTCACCAGCAAGCTAACTGCTTGTCTGAGGGACTGTGAAATGTCTACCTGGCTTACTGCTCTTCCTTCTGCTCACCTGCTTTACATATTCTTCTGTGGCCACCCTCTGGAAGTCTTCCTCTTCCTCTCCAAATTCATACTTCAAATCCTCTTCCCTTTTCCTCCACCTCTAACCTATTGCCATTAGAGAATCTTACTCACCAAGTCATAAGGTATTTCTGGCCACAAGCTCCATTGTGAATTCTCAACATTATAAAACGGTGTCTGACCGAAGACCTGCAAAAGAGAGTCAGGAAGTGGCTAAGGCCAAAGATGTCTTCTGTTTACAGCACGTTCATCTGCAGCCATGGGGGAAAAGAGGCTCCATGACTTCCCTATTTCAAGGGACATTCGTTCTTAAGGGATATTTTTTCCATTGAATCAGTTCGACCTACACAAAAATACTCTAAACTGACTGAATTCCAAGGCTCACTTATCACTTAGATATACCCCTCATAGACCTGGGAGTTGTGTGTAAGGGTGAAAGCCCTTGATATTAGAATGGAGTTACTAATATATCGCTGTATTCATTTTCTCCATGGACTTATGCAAAAACCAAGGTCTAAAACTTTTCCTAATAAGAAATGGCTTTATATTTACCTAACTCTTGAATTGGAGAAAGTAAAGAGGACTGAAGACAAGAGGACTAGGGTCATAAATCATATGTGACCCTATTAAAACATAACTGTAGGCTTTGGTCAAGGAAAAGGAAATATCACCTAGAATGAGCTCTGAAATGAACGGAAAAGGTATCAAACCTTAAACAGGTTCACCAGAGGCACCAAATTGCCTCACAGCATCCCAAATATATTCATGAAAAACAAGTATGGCTGAAGCTTCAGTTCATACCAGTCTGCCCATCTCCCCAAGACCACGGTCCAAACTTTCGTCAGTCTGTGGGCCCCACCCCTTCAGCCTCCTTGTTCTCTTGTTCTGGCTGTGAGAAGACTGTTGATGCTGTCTTCATGTCACAGCTATATGTCAATAAAGAGACACAGCCCTTCCTGATCTTTCCCTGCTCTGTACTAAGCATTTGACCAATACGCCTGCCTGGCATATTGTTACCTTCCAGGGCTGTGCAGTGGGGCTGGGAAGTTGTAAGATTATATAGAAGGTGTACGTGTGGATGCAGTCTCACTCAATGACATTTGCCGCTCAGGGCACAAAGCCAACATGGAAAATGCATCAGGCCTAGAGCCAGAAGACTGGGACAACTCCCAAAATGCCCAGATTCACCGTGTGATCTTAGATAAATCATTTACTTATGAGGTCCAGCCATTGAAAGGGGGTAATGCCTACTTTGCAGGGTTAGTGGAAATTGGATGGTAAACATCTGTAAGCTGACATGACTGACAGGAAACACTGCCTCTCCATAGACCAAAGCTGCCTAAACGCCCAGGACTTACTTTCATTCTTGGCTGGAATGCCACCTTCCCATGTAGAATGTTACTGTGAACTGCTTAAATTGTGTTGGTGAATTGAATAATCAACATGCCCTGAAATAATTTCTGAAACCCAACTGGCAGAGGCAATGGCAGGAGTGAGAGACGATGACCCCAAAGACCCCACGTCTCTCTTCTTTCTTCCTTAGTGAATCATGCTGGCTGGCATCACTGTACGTTCTCTGTTCTCTCTATAAGGACTTTGCATTACCTAGTACTCAACCTCTGTGTCCTTTCCCTCCTGCTTCTTCTATTTGCACTTTCTGTGCCTACTCAGTTCTCAGATAGATGCCTACTTTTTAAAGATTTGGTCTGTGGGGGCTAGACAGATGGCTCAGCGGTGAAGAGCACCTAGATTAGGTTCCCAGCACCACGTGGTGGCTAACACCTGTCCATAACTCCAGTTCCAGGGAATCAAATACCCTCTTTTGGCCTCCATGGACATTGTATACACATGGTGTACTTATAGACATGCAGGCAAAACACTTGTACACATAAAATTTTAAAGAATTTTAAAAAGATTTGGTCTATGTCAACTTCTCCCGTCTCTTCTAGGTAGGAGCGTCTTCTCTTTCCTGTGTATTGTACCCACCCCACCCGGCCTCCTAGAAACCTCCATCCTGTCACCTACACCAGGCTCTCACATTCAACTGGGCATTTGTTGAAGACATGTGTATCTCCAAAACTAAACTTGGTGGCTGACATGAGTCACCCAATAACTGTTTGTGAGATAATACAGTGTTGATGGGATGGTTTTTCCCAGGCACCTGGAATTTCACATTTTAGCAGGTACACCCAGTGAGGAAGGATGCATGGATATGAGCTACAGGTTCTAAAGCACCAACATTTTAAAAGTCACTGAAGATTTAAACTAAAAAGTGATGGCTTGCTGGGTGTGGTGGCACACACCTGTAATCTTAGCACCCTGGAGGCAGGAGCATCACAAGCTCAAGGCCAGCTGGGATGACCTAGTGAGTCTATCTCAATTAGAAATAAATGAGGGGGGGGTAGAGAAAAGAGGATACTGTACTAGCCTAGGTTTGTATTTAAAAACATTTTGATGTTTGAGGTTTATTTTAGTTGCACAAATTGAGGAAATGTGTAAGTTTTGTTCAACCAGCAACTCAACAATTACACACACACACACACACTAAATAGATAAATGTGATAAAAATGTTTAAAAATGAAAAGCTCTTGATTTGATAAGGAAATTAGCAAAACAACAACAGAGTAAAAAGACACTTAGGCTCCTTAGTGAAACATTTGGATTCATGTCTGAGCTTGCTTACCGGGAGAGACAGAAACGTGTTGAAAAAATCGGCAAAGATTTCATCCTGTAGAAGAATTATAAGATTTGTAGAACCGATGATCTCTGCATGTAGAGAAAACAAAATGAATCCATGAACAGGTTACATCCTCACTGAGAAAATGAAGATGCCGAACAGACCATTTGCACAGGGGCTGTAGATCCCCTGACCAGGTGTTTCCTGCTCCAAGACTCTTTTCACTAGCACTCTGC
Source organism: Nannospalax galili (assembly GCF_000622305.1). Lineage (NCBI taxonomy): Eukaryota > Metazoa > Chordata > Mammalia > Rodentia > Spalacidae > Nannospalax > Nannospalax galili. The sequence goes on from NW_008342414.1 coordinate 382,383, forward strand.
TTGCACACTCCTGGATTGCACACTCCGGATTGCATGCTCCCAGCTGAGGGGAGCTCACTGCTGGGCAGGAGCTGCCCATTCTATTTATGGCGATAAAAAAATGATAGATTTTTTTTTTTTTAATTGTGAAGTGCCTTCCTTTACCTTCTATGTGTGGGGGTTCTGCCCTCTGTAGTGTGGCAGGATTCATCCACATCTTCTTTCACAGAACAGTGTTTCACCTACATTCCTGCCTTCCACTCACCTCCATCTTTCACAATGGCCTCTTTGCCTCCCTCATTGGCTGGACTGACTGCTACAACTTAAGCACCACGAATGTGTGCCAGGGCAGCATACGGAACAGTTGCCTATCTTACCTGTCACAGTAGTACAATCTAAAATGAGGCTGGTTAAGACCTCACATAACACTGTTACCTCCATCGCACCTAATCTGTTGCCTTTTAGAAAAAAAGGGCAGGAATTTACATGTAATCCAATAAAATTTCACCTGGACAGTCTGGGCCCAGCATTCCAGCATGGATATTAATTTAGACGTGCAAATCATTTGTTGCTCCTCTCGGGGACCTTCACTGTCTTGCACAAATGAATCAGAAGGTTTAAATGCTAATTGTGGGCTGGAGATGGCTCAGTGTGTAAAAGCACCTGCTTCCAAGCCTGCTGACCTGAGCTGGATCCCTAAAATCCATGTGGTAGAAGGAGAGAACTGACTCTCACAAGCTGTTGCCTTACCTCTATTTGCATGTCATGGCATGTGCCACCACTCTCCTCCACTCCATATACATGCACAGAAAATAAGACACAAATAAATAAAAATGTTAAAATATAAAAATAAATGCTAAGGGGCTGGAGAGATGGCTCAGCGGTTAAGAGCACTGACTGCTCTTGCAGAGGACCTGGGCTCAATTCCTAGCACCCACACGGTGTCTAACAACCATCTACAACTCCAGTTCCAGGGGATTTGATGCCTTCTTCTGACTTCCAAGGGCACTGTACCACAAGGATGCACTTACCCTCATACAGGCAACACATTCTCATGCATAAAAGAAAAATAATAAATAAAATATGTTTTTAGAAAAATGCTAATGTCCTAAAGCCAAGTATGGGGCTAGATAACCCCCAGAAGGTTATTCCAACTCACTACCTAGGCTATTGATGGATGATTGATTTTAAAAAATTTTTTTTAATTTATTTTATGTGTAAGTGAATTGCCTGTGTGTATGTAAGTGCACTCATGTTGTGAAATGCCCAAAGAGGCCAGAAGAGGGAGTTGGATTCTCTGGGACTTGAGTTAAGGACAGTTATTAGCTACCATGTGGGTGCTGGAATTTGAACTTGAGTCTTATGCAAGAGCAGCCAATGCTCTTAACTGTTGAGTCATCTCTCCAGTCCTGATTTTTTTTTTAAGGCAAGGTCTCGTTATCTAGCTCAGGCTGGCCTCAAACTCACAGTAATTCTCCAGCCTCAGCGTCCCAAGTTCTGGGATCACAGGTGTGAGCCACCATGCCAGACTTTGTCTGTGACCTTCAGAGCACAATGTTTAGTGCATAAGAATGAGATAATTATTGCATCAATGGCACATTTTTCTACCTACCTAGTGAAAGAGCATCAATGAGCAATCTAAATATCCTATACTAGGCCCATGTTTTAGCATATTTAAGCATTTGATGAGAATAATTAATGTCACCCACAGTCACTGACGTGCAGTTTTACTAAGGGTGGAAGATGTAGCTCGGCTGGTAGAGTGCTTGTGCTGTCTGCAGGAAGCCCTCCATTTAGTCCCCAGCATGCATAAGCCAGGTGTGGTGGCACACACCTGGAACCCCAGCACTCAGGAATCCTAATAATAATTTTCTTTATTTTTTTAAAATTCCATGCATATATACAATGTATTTTGGTCATATCCATTCACCACTACCTCCCTTCAAATCCCCCTGGTGCCCCATCCCCCATCTTCCTCCCACTTTATGTTTTCTCTTGTTTTTGTTGTTGTTATTAATATCCCTTTGAGTCTAGTTAGTGCTACCCATATGCACTAATGGGTGTCCATGCTCCCTTTATATGTTACCTGGGATTGAATCCAGGCTTTGTGCATGCTAAACAAGCCCTGTACTGATTGGGCTACATTCCCAGCACTGGCTTTAGTTTTAAATATCCAATGAGCATTTAAATTATATAATCCACAGAAGACTCATTTTATTCTCTCTCTCTCTCTCTCTCTCTCTCTCTCTCTCTCTCTCTTCCCCCCCAGCTCCTTGGTCCTTTTTTTTGTGTCCCACTCCACTGTTTCCCACATGCAGTAGTGGTCCATGTTGTGTGATTTCTCCCCTTGTGCATGTTTATGGAGTCTGCCCTCTCATCTTCCGCCATACACGGTCCTTCTCTTATTTCAGGACCCTGTTGTCTCTCTCCTAGATTACTGAAGCAGTTCCTTAAATGGTATCTCTGGTTCCAAAATATTCCCCCCGAAGTATTCTCCACACACTGTCATCAGAGTATGCTAGTGTTATTACCGCTAAAGCCCTTCAAAGATGTCTTGTTGTCCTAGAAGGTAAAATTCAAGCTCCTTATTATAAAGTATCTTAGGCTTTGTGCTGCCTGCCTTTGGCCTCCTAGGCTCATTTCCTGTCACCTTTCACCAAGCTGTCCCCTTCTCCCATGCCTAACACTGCTGCTTCCTGAACATGCTGTAGAAGTGCGCTTCAAACCCCATGACTTTGTTCCAGATTCCCATTGCCTGAAATATCCTCTTGACCCCAACTTCTTCACATTTTATTAGCTGTTCATCAAGAGCTGGCTCACATATGGTCTTCCTGGTTGAACCTGCCACAGTGGTGCAGTGGTTCACTCCTCCCCTGCACTATCATGGATGTCTTTCATTATTACGAGTAATGAGTCTTACTCTCCTCCATTAATACATATAGCTTCCTCACCAAACTGAGCTTTAGCTTAAGAAGGATTCGTCTTTTCATCCTTCTTCCCCTAGGCACTAAAAATACTTCTTTATCTAAGAGATGTCAATGTTGAATGAACTTGTTATAAAGATTTATTTTTATTTATGTGTATATGTGTGCCTGTGTGTGAATGTGGTGTGCATGCAGGTACCCACAGAGGCCAGAAGAGGGCATTGGATATCCTGGAGCTGGGGTGCCAGAAACCAAACTCAGGTCCTCTGAAAGAACACTCAACCATTGAGCCATCTCTCTAGCCCCGTCAATGAATTTTTTTCAAGAGATGGTCTTTAATCTTGTGGTTTGAATTAGTAGCTGCAGAAGCCTGATGACCCAAGTGCCATCCCCAGAACCCACATAAAAAACTGGATGTGGTGATACCCATCTGTAATCTGAGAACTTCTGTGGAGAGATGGGAGGCAAAAACAAAAAAAATGCCCCCAAAGTTCATGGGCCAGCTAGCTTGGAGTACACAGTGTAATAGCAGAAATAGTAAGGGATGCTGCCTCAACAATACAAAAGGCTAGAACTGACTCCCAAAAGATGTCCTCTGACACACATACAGACATACATACACACACATACATACTGGTATGTATGTATATATACACACACTGTAGGACCGAGACCCTCTTCATTCACCCGCTACCCCCAAATCCCTCCAGACCCCCTCTAATTGCTCTTTTACCTTCTGTAAAATGCTTGGCTGCTGCTTTAGACATGCCTAGACACGCCCTGGCACGCCCTGACCCCCGCCTGCTATTCCCCCCCTTCCAGGAAACTGTAGATCAAGCAAGCCTGGGCATGAAAACTGCCCTATAAGGTAAAAACGGAGACTCCT
>NW_008342414.1:386446-397071 GCF_000622305.1 Nannospalax galili
CTTTGCTTTTGCATTTTGGTGTGTTGGGTCCTCGGTGGTCTTTTTGGGGTCCAGTGGATGGGGTACAACACTAAATAAACAACAAATCAATTTTTTGGTTCTTCTGTTTATCAGTCACTTATAAAGTCTTTCTTTTAATTAGACAGGGATTTGTTGAATGATGACGTTATTGAACTGAGTGCAGAAAAGTAAAGTTTAGCAGAGGTCTCCTAATTGATTGTCTTCCATATCTACAGAAAGCATTGATAACTAAGGGACTTGCCTGTGATAGGATTTGCCACTGGCAGATAGTTTCAACATCCTGTCCTTCTCAAGCCTGTTATTTCTTTATTCCTGTTTTGCTATTTCCTCTTTTTCTGCCTCCAAACTTCCAAATAGGCATGGCTGTTCCACACCACAGTAATACTAACTTGACAACAAAAGAAATCTCTGGGTAACCCTGAGCCTCGTACTGGCTTGCTTTCTCCCAGGAGAAAGTAAATCACACAGTGCTGGATCTTCATTTGATCTCCTCCTCCTGCTTTAGTTGCCTTATGATCAAAGCCTCCTCGTTCTGTCCCTGAAGATGTGATGACAGAAGTTAAGAGGGGGCAGAAGAGTAAAGGGAAACAAAGCCCACCAATGCTATCAAAGTCACATGAGGTACGCCTGATTGACTCACTGCTACTAACAACCGGGAGGGTGAGCCATGTGCCATATTTGAGGGCTCAAAGCCTCGGAGACATACACCCCTCTCAGAGACTCACCAACATTGCTCATGTTGCCATGCTCTCCCTGTCACTGTGATTGGTTAGGAGCAGGATCAGTCACCAGGCAACAGAAATCCATTGTGAACATGTAGTGGCCCCTCTGTAGGGTTCCAGATTCCATTCCATTCGACTTACCTCTGGTGTAATCCCCAGTGTGAAGGGAAGCCTTTATCTTACTTGATCTCCTGGATGAACATACTAGATACATCCTATACTTAGTCCATACTTAGTGTGGACTGGTAGGTGCTTTCTAAGTTTGTCCAAGACCTTGTCCCACCAAGTGAGTTGTTACATTACTAAACTCAGCCTTAAAAACTAAGCAGCATGCCCTGGATAGTTTGTCCACTTAAAACACCAACCTCTTGGGGCTTCAGTTCCTTTCTCTGAAAGGTTGTCAGGCAGCTGGTTTTTAAATCAATTCTTGGTTTCTTTGTCCCTTTTAACATTTTCGCTTATTTATGTATTTTTCCTCTCTGTCCTTTTCTAATAGGAAGTAGTAAGCATTAAGATGAAAGATTATGAGCCCCATAAATGTTAATGGTGTAGCCAAGCCTGTCCCCCATGCCCCAAATTCCTGAGAAAATCATTGTTCAGTATCACACTTGAGAGGGTTTAGTGAATGTGAAAACCGGGGATTGTTGGGATGCTTATATAAGCCTTCCCTGAAAAGCTTGGCTCATGAAAGAAAATGAAATTTGGAAGCTGGAAAAAAAAGTTAATAATAAATCTCAGAAGTTTTTTAATTTTTTAAAGTATATGTTACCAGAAAATCAGAGACCAGCAGCCAAAGTCAGGTGAGGAGAGGGATTTAATTTTACATTAGCAGACTGACCCATGGATCCTTCTGTAAAGGAGCCAGTACCCCCCCTCCAGTTTTAGGGTTTTTTTGTATTCATGCAAGGAAGCACAAGTAAAAGAACAGCACGAAGGTGGTAATTAAGTAAAAGGTACATGTAATAATTAAGCAAAGTAAGGTATGGCAGCGGGGTTACAAAGACTTCCTTCCAGGTAGATCATAGGGGCAGGAATGAGGAAGACTCCTGCTTACCTCCCCATACCTCTCTCCTACCTCAGAGTTTTCTAAACTTTGGAGAACAAAAGACTTCTATCCTGGGTAACCACGGAGGAGGCGGGGAGAGACTCCAGCATTATCTCCCCAGTCTTATCTCTTGCCTAGGAGCTCTTCCTGATCCAAAGTTCTTAATTACCATTTCCATTATACATGTATAAAGAGCAGATATTGCTCACCTAGCAAGAATTCCTTCCCTCCCTCCCTTCCTTCCTTCCTTCCTTCCTTCCTTCCTTCCTTCCTTCCTTCCTTCCTCCTTCTTTCCTTCCTCCTCCCCCCCCTTTGAAGTATGGTCTCATGTAGTCCAGGCTGGCCTTGAACTTGCTATGTAGCTGAGACTAACCCTGGACTCCTGATCCTCCTGCCTTCATCTCCCAAAGGCTGGGATTGCAGGCCTGTGCCACCACTTCCAGCCGCTTCTTGATATTTTAATTAATGTATCCTAAGCTTGGCTTGCGACTCACCATCTTTCTTCTCTGTCATCAGTTATTTCACTCATCAGTCAATGTAGTATATGGCACACCCTTTAGAGGTCAGGGTTAGGGGCTGGAGAGATAGCTCAGTGGTTAAGAGCACTGGCTGCTCTTGCAGAAGACCTAGGCTTGATTGTCAGCACCAACATGGTGGCTAACAACTACCTGTAACTCCACATGAAGGTAATATACATTAAAAAAAAAAAAAAAAGTCAGGGTTAAACTCTGGATGGTTTTGTACTATCATTTTATTCTTTTGAACTATTACTAGGGCTGTCACAGCCTGAGCAGAAGAATTTGTTTTATCCAAACACAATGCTATATTGAATAGTGAGGCAACCCCATCTGCCTCAGGACAGCTCAGGACTGGCTTTCAAATCAAGTTTGAAGTGAAGTTTCTATCTAGCCCTCGTTGCTGCCCCATCTTCTCCCACAGCTCAGGGATGCTGACTTTTGGTGCCACTAACAACCAAACAGGGACCAGACAGCAGCGGTAAAGAGGAGCAGCCAGTAGCACTTCTTGATGCGTGAAGTGCTGACAGCTGCGTTTCTGACCATTTCTATACTTTCTAGTTTCCTAAGGGAAGACCATCATATATCTCCCAAACTTGTGTAACATTAAAACCACTGCAGTTCTCATTGAAAACATAACTCAAGTGCCTCAGAGGTGGTAACTCAGTTGGTAAAGAGTTTACTGTGCAAGCTTGAAGACCTGAGTTTGATGCCTGGCATCTTGGGTCATGTTTATAATCCCAGTGCTGAGGAGATAGGGACACAAGCTACCTGGTGGCCAGCCTAGCCTACTGGAGCTCCAGGTCCCAGTAAGAGGCCCTGTTTACAAACAAAACAAAACAAAACAAAATCCAGGTAGTAAGCTTCTGAGGAAGGACACCAAAGTTTGACCTCTGGTTTCCACATGCATGTATGCACACACGTATGCACATCTGCACACACATAGACACACATGATTTTTTTTTTAATTTAAAATATAAATTACTGTTACTGGAAATTTTGAGACGTCTTACTGAGGGTGTCACATGTTACTGGGGAGATTGTGGTTCCCTCTCAGGGTGCCTAGTCCTATTAACCAAATAATTTAGGAACAGACTCAGAAGGAAGCTCAAGGACAGTTTTATTAGAATTTAAAGGAAAAACAGCAGTAAATCTCCAAGCAGCTGCCTTGAGGAGGGAGAAGGTGAAGAGGGAGAAAGAAAGCCGTACCTTCTTGATACGTGGAGGTTTGGCAAGCAGCCACGTAGCAAATGGGAGGTGTCTTTAGAGAAAGAGTGAAAAAGCCCAAAATACCAAAGAAAACTCACTTAGGCTTCGGCCTGCATCCAAAAGCAAAAGACAGAAAAGAAGAAAAACTTCCATGACTATACCAGGGGCAAGTTTTCTGGGAAGAAAAGTTACATTATCTCATTAAAGAGGATGACTGTTCCTCTCCGTCTCATGGCTTAAGATGAATCAGCCCTCTAGAGGGCCGTCTCTACCGTGATTGACAAACCTTTCTAGATTGACCCTTATGCTTTGAGTAGCTTGGAATATTAGGTTTCCATCCAGTGTCAAAGACAGAACTTAGATTCTTTTCGACCAAGAGGAAGTAGCTTTGTTTTAATGAGCCCTGATCAAGGCTACTGTAACATTCCCTCTTCTGAAGACGTAACCCTAAAATCATTTACAAGGTAGGCTTGACTTAGGGAGTGGATATTATCCATTTTCACCACGAAGATCCAGAGATCTGATTGTAGAGCTGTTGACCTGAAGGGGCTGGTGTTGGCACTGGAGTTTCAGTCATATCGTCACATGCTTCTAGGCAGAGATGCTCATTCAAAAGATAGAGCAAGGGATCAGGAACTTTCTTCTGGCATTCCTGGCCTCCAGCAAGACTGTTGCTTTGGGCTTCTTGTTTTGATCAATTAATTCTGTCTCCCATTTTCATCATTACCAGGACTCTTTCCCAGTAATTTTGATTATAACGGCCAGGATGAGACCCAGGAGTCTCTACTATTTATAAGGCACCCTGAATAATTATTAGCATCAGGCAAATATAGGAACTTTTGGTTTATAAATTAGAAAGACCTGAGTACATATCTCAGGTCTGAACTTGACTAGTTGTGGTTTGGATCAAATTCTACATGTGATGATTTCCCCAGTCTCTGGGCATCTCTTTTACATCAGTGCACACTTACTGAGAAATGGGAGTCCGTCTTTAGCAAATATTAGGAAGAAAATTCACAACAAATACTTGAAAGTACTGCAAGCTTCTTGCAACAGGTAAAAGTACTTTCTTATCATTTAAAGGCAAAGTAAGACTTCAAGCTGAATTAGGGTTCTGATATTTTTATTTTCTGCCAGGATGGTTCGTTTTAGCTTTTTGCTAATTCACTCGCCCAACAAATACTTTCTAAGATTTGTTTTCTTTTATTCATGTGTATGTGTGTGTGCCTGGCTGTCTGTATGTGCACCACATGAGTAATTCACTTTGGGCTAGAGAGATGGTTCAGCAGTTAAGAGCACTGGCTACTCTTCCAGAGAACCCAGGTTTGGTTCCCAGCACCCATGTGGTGGCTCACAATTCAAATACATAAAATAAAACACTTATACACATAAACCAAATTTTAAGAAAATTAAGATTTATTTATGTGTATGTTTGTGTTCCTACTTGTGTGTAGGTGTACCACCTGAATGTAGGTACTCTCGGAAGCCTGAGGATGTTGCATCCCCTGGAATTGGAGTTACAGGTAGTTGTAGGTTGCCTGATATAGGTGCTGAGAACTGAACCCTGGTATTCCTCAAGACTAGTAAGTGCTCTTAACTGCTGAGCCATCTCTCCAGCTCCCTCACTCAACAAATATTTATTGACTACTCTGTGGACAGAAACTTTTCTAGCTGTTTTAGATGCACCAATGAAAAGAACAGTCAAGCCTGGCATAGTGATGCACTCTTTTAAAGCTAGGACTCAGGAAGCAGAGGTTGGGGGATCTCCATGAGTTTGAGGCCAGCCTGATCTACACAGTGAATTCCAGGTCAGCCAGTGCTATGTAGTGGGATGTAGTAAGACTCTGTCTCAAACAAAACAGACAAAGAAACAAATAGTCAAAAATACCATCACAGAGCTTATATTCTCCAGGAAAGATTTTATTAGACTGCTTGTGAACAATCACCACTGAAATAATACGTGTTGGATCATTTTCATATCTATACTGCAGTTGCCTTTTATGATAACCACACTGCTGTCACTTGGCAGTTAGCACCATCTTTCCATAGAAATCACAGCCACTTTTTCAACTAACTGCATATTCTTTCAGCTCTCAACTGTACCAGGGCTGCTAGCTCCCTGCTGCTGCACATCCATTGTCAAGGCACCACCCTTGATGTCAGCTCTCCAACATGAAAAGCTCTGGTTGTGTTCGTGATTGCTGGGTCTAGGGTGGGTGTCCTTGTCCAAACTCTCACTCTGTAGGCTGGGAGAGGAAATGTCTTGTTCCCTTTGGTACCCATAGTAGGAGGTAGTCCCTTTAAAACTCAATGATTTTTCATCCCATTTAGAAAGGATGATCAGAGACTAAATGAATGAGACACACATATACACCTTTAAGATCTCATTCATTGAATTCTGTGCTTATTTGTGTGTATATTTGTGTCCACACCTTTAACAAGAGACAGATCAACATGATGTTTATGGATGTTTGCACATCGGCTAATGTGTTTTGCTTGTTTGTTTGTTTTGAGACAGGGTCTCCCTGTAACCCCAGCTTGCCTGGAAGTCAGGAAGCAGACCATGCTGGCCTCACAGAGATCCCTCTGCCTCTAGCACCGGAGTGCTGGGATTAAAGTGTGCATCACCATGCCTGGCTTGCTAATGTTTTTGTTCCTGGTTTTGACCCATTGGTCCTTCATTTCTTTTATTTTTGTTTTATTTTTATTTATTTAGTTTTTGAGATAGGGCCTCATTGTAGTCCCAGCTGGCCTGGAATTCACTATGTAGACCAGGGTTGGCCTCGATGTCACAGAGATCTGCCTGCCTCTGCCTCCCCGGTTCTGGGATTAAAGGTGTGTACCACCACACCTGCTCTTTACTTCGTTTAAACTGATAGTTCAATACCAAATGAAGAGCAATTGTCCTTTTCAGCTCATGTGAAGATGGTGTCCTCTGGTGGAAGGTGGTAAGTATTACACCTTTCTCTCCAAACCTAATTTAGTGTTTTATTATCCTTCCTCTAATTTACCCTTAGTTGGTTTTGCTTTCCAAAATGATTAGGATTGATGTCACAGTGTTCCCAGCTACCATGAGAGGAAGTGAGAAAGATCCTTGTCACCCGAATAGCAGGCCCACCTATTTATTCCATCATAATACCAGGCCTTAACCATAGTTCTTCCTGGTTTTGTAGGCCCCTGTGAATATTCATCACTTTACTTAGAAGATACATGTGAGGGGAAATAATAGTATTTGGAGGCATTAATTAATTTGCTGCAAAAGAGGCTCATCAAGGCCCGGCATGCTGGTGCATGTCGTTAGTCCCAGTATTCCAGAGGCAGAAACAGGCAGATCTCTGAGTTCAAGCACAGCCTGGTCTACATAGTGAGTTCCAGGGCAGGCAAGGATGCAAAGATACGTAGATAGTGAGACCCTGTTTCAGAGAGAGAAAGAGAAAGAGAGAGAGAGAGAGAGAGAGAGAGAGAGAGAGAGAGAGAGATCAGTATGTAGTAGAACTTAAAAAATATTCAAAATAAGGCAAGTCTGCACGTGAATGAAGTCTGTGCCTTCATCTTCAGAGAGAGAGAGTATGAAATACTGTATTTGGCCTTACTTTTCAATCGTCACATAAGACTTTCCCCCTATTTAGTCAAAGATATCATCTCATAAAGAAATCTAGTTGTACTAGCAATGAAGAGTTCATTTTTAAGTTAAAAATATCCAAAATAAAGCTGGGCGTGGTGGCTCATGCCTTTAATCCCAACACTGGGGAGGCAGAGGCAGGCGGATCTCTGTGAGTTTGAGGCCAGCCTGGTCTACACAGTGAATTCCAGGCCAGCAGGGGCTACTGGGAGACCCTGTCTCAAAACAAACAAACAAAAACAAAAATCCAAAAGATATGCTTTTTGTAGTGCTGGGGATTGAACAGTATCTCACACATTTAGGTAAGTGTTATTCCATCCCCGAGCCCTTAGTTTTTTAAGGCAGGGTCTCACTAAGTATTTCAAGTTATCATTTTTTGTTTGCTTTATTTTGTTGTTGTTTCAGGACAGTGTCTCATGTAGCCTAGGTTAGTCTTGAATTCCTGATTTTCTTGCCTGCACTTTCCCAGTGCTGCGATTACAATTGTGCATGATTATCCCTGGCTATGTAGCCCAGGCTGGCCTTGAACATGAAATCTTCTTGTCTCTGCTTCCTAAGTACAGGAAGAGTGTGACACCATGCCTGGCTCCAAAATATGCCTTTAATATAACAAAGGGGAAGGCCTGAGTGAAGCAGAAACCAGAGTTCTGCCACATCAATGGCTGTAGAGGAAAAGCAGATTGTCCATCACCCCAACCTCAAGATACTAAGGAAATGCAAGACTGAAAGACTGAACCAAGGCCTGAACGAATATCCAAGGTGTGGAGGAGAAACAGGGGATGGGACTCAGAGGTGACAGTCAGGAATCGGGTAGAACCCACCAAGGACACTGTAGAGTTCCAGTGGTCCCGGGACAAGGTGGAAGCATGGAGACTGAGTTATGCCTGAGGCATATTTTACTTTTATGTCAGGGACCCTTCTCCTTTTCCAGGAGAGAGAAGCGCTGTGGCCTCACGATCACACTGATGCAGGGTAAGCCCTTGTGGATGCTGCTCACATGCCGGACACCCAAGCACATGCAAAGACTCAGTTAAATTCCATCTAAATGGAAAGCACCTCTTCCCTTGGTAATAGGTCAGACCGTTCACAAGCCTCCCAAACCAGAGGATAAAGGTCCCTAACAACCAGATATCAACTCATCCCTGATACAGCTTGACTTCCAAACAAGGAAGAGCAGGGCTAGAATCAGAGACCACGTGTAGTTCTCCTAGGAACTGGAAGAAAAAAGGAAATGAGGTTAAGAACCCTCTGAAATCCTTGCTCCAGCCCCTCTCTCCTAAGCAAGATGTTTTACTCTTGGTCAGGAGTGAGGGACAATCTTTATGTCCTAGACTCCTCAGTAATTTAGCTCAACTCAAATTTTAATTTAGCTCCTCAAATTTTACTGCCTTGGCACCCAGCCATAGTATTATGTGACATAACAAAATATTTAGACACTTTGCTTTTCTCACATATAAAGCCAGAGGGGAGAGGGAATATGCATTATAAACTTCGCTTATAAACCTTAGAGTTGTGAAGATTAGAAAGAAAAGTATGCCCAACACGTAAGTCATAGACTTTATTATATACGATAACCAGAAAGGAGTGAGTCCAGGTGATCTACTACATGGAAATTGATTTAGATGAGTATAGAGCAGTGGGTGAGAAGCAGAGGGATGAACCTGTGCTGGGGAGGCCCTTGTGGACCGCTCTTATTTTCAGGGGATTGTTCTGTTCTACCAGGCCCAGCAGAGGTGGGAACTGTTCACAAGGGCTTGCCTTTTTGTCTGACAAATCACAAAGCAATAAAAGAGAATCAGGAACAATTCTATGTACTTCATGTAGCTCAACCAACAGTCTGGATTTGGAATGGGCATCACAGAGGTCCAGAACAAGAAATGATGAGGTGGTCATATGGGGCTAAATTATTAGGATGTGTTGAATGTGACTGGTGGTGGGTATTCCATGTGGTAAGGTGAGGGACAGTTATCAAAAAGGATTTAGTCAGTTTGTTGTAGAGGTCTCACGGTAGGAAGTGAGGGGTTCAGAGAGGTGCAGGGCAAGCATTTGCTGTGTTTGGAGGTGGGGAGGGGGAGAGAAACGGGGTGCACTGAGAGTAAAAGTCATAGTTGCACGTCTCCCTTGTTTCATTCATCTTTCCTCTGTACACTTTAGCAAATTAGATGAAGGAAAGCCAGGGGGCAGAGAAGATGCCTTTTGCACCAGTCTGCTGCTTCAGGCTGGGACACCTGAAGAAAGGATGTCTGATCCCACCTCTCCCACAACTCGCCTCTCACAACTCATCCAGATGTCCCAGAAGAAGGCAGGTCATAGGAAACCACTTGGGAGCACCCAGGTTCAAGCATCAGTGAAGAGGTAACAATACCACAAAAAGGAGAAGCCGTAGATCCAGATCATCAGGAGGGCACTGAAGGCTACATGCCAGCAGAAGAAAGTAGTGGCAAATGCCATGTCATTTTCATCATCGTCCATCCATTTATAGCCAGAAATTGGTTTGTACAGCATAAAGCCTATCTGCATCAGCCAGGAGCCTGTGACAAGATACAGAAAGGCCTTCATCATCCAGATCAACCACATGTCGGAAGTCCACAGCTCTATGGTCACCACTAGTGTCAGCAGCAACATGGCCTGTGTGAGAAGCATGTGAGTCTGCAGCTCCACTCCTTCTGTGTCCTGCATATGAGAAACCATCAGGGGCAGAAAGAGAAACAGACTCAGGGTTTGGGCGCCTTTCTCGAGAGCTACACACCTCTGGGGCAGCAGGTTCTGGCTGACCACATCTACACACCCACTCAGGAAGAAGGATGTGTAGAGAGTGAGGTGCTGCCACTGTTTGCGGTACATAAAATTTCTCTGATGATACATCTTGCTGATGAGTACCAGCTGTCCATGAATGCTATGCATCTCTTGAGCTACTAAAATACAGGCACTCAATATCTTCAGAAAGCCGATGTAATACATTTGCCGTAGCCTTGCCCATCTTCCTTTGCTCCAAGGACGGCGTGGTGGATATTGGACAGTGGAGTTGAGTATCAAGGCCCTGGAGACAAGCCATGCATGATAAAGTCCATAGAGGAATAAGGACAGGCCAGGGTACAGATGACCCTCAAAGCCTCCCATAGAATCCAAGATAAGATGTACCAAAGGCAGAAGCAAAAGGTTCAGGAATAGCTGTTCACTCAGGGCTCCAGAGAACAGAAGAAGTCTCCTGAAGGTTAGTTATAAACTTGACCCAGCCCACAGCCTCCACATGCAGAAGGGAAATGGTTTTGGAGGAAGCCCAAACTTGGAGTGGGGTGTGTGTCATGGTTTCCGTTCTGATCTTCAACCAGTTAACCATTGACAGTAAAATCAGCAAGTCTCCAGAACAATTCCTGGGTTTGGGCTATTCTCACATCCTATGCTGTGGGCCCCCTGGTCTCTCTTCCCCCGGCCCTTCGACTCCCCTTCCTTCCTTCCTTCCTTCCTTCCTTCCTTCCTTCCTTCCTTCC
>NW_008342414.1:397112-413412 GCF_000622305.1 Nannospalax galili
TTCTTCATCTAGATCCATTCAGGTGCAAAACACCATGACAGATACCAGCAACTCAGTAGAGCATGTGGCTTATAAACAACAGAAATTATCTCCCACATTTCTGGAGGCTAGAAATTTAAGATGAAGATGCTAGAAGATTCAGTATCAGGTGAAGACTGCTTTCCACAGACAGCATTTTCTCCCTATGTCCCCACTTTGTCAAAGGGGTAAGGCTAGTCTCTGGGTTCTCTTTTTTTGGTCCTTTTGAGACAGGTCTCCCTGTAGCCCCAGCTGTCCTGGAACTCACTATGTAGACCAGGCTGGCCTTGACCTCACAGAGATCTGCCTGCCTGTGCCTCCCAAGGGCTGGGATTAAAGGGGTGCACCACCACACCTGGCTGGGTTTTCTTTTATTGGGCCACCCACCTATACTACTTATGAAGACTTTGCCCTCATGACCTAATCATCTCCCCAAAGACCTCACTTCCTAATACCATTCATTATCTTGTGTGAGGATTTCAACACATGAATTTGTTTAAATGCTTTGTTAGCATAAATTAATTATACATAATAATGAGTTTTGTTATGACACCTTCATATATGTATATAACATTTTGATCTTATTCATCCCCATTACTCTCTCCTACCCCCTTTGTCTTCCCAACTAGCCTCCATCTACTTCCATGTCTTTTTGTGCAGGTGACCCAATGCATTTCATTAGGGTTGTTTGTAGGAGCATGAGAGTTTCTTCACAGGAGCATGGTCACTTTACCAGTGGCTATGATAGTGAAGAAAATGTCTCTCCCTCCCCTCTCAACCCTTAACTGTATCTAAATCCTGAGGGAGGAGTGGGGTCTCAGTGAGCCCCTCCCACTTCCATGACAGAGTATTGACAGGCCCAATATTGCAACACATGAATTTTTTAACATATATTTTTAATTGAATTTTTGTGTCTTTCATACACAGCATCTTGGTCCTCTTTATATCCCCTTCCCCATCAGCACCCTCTCATAGCCTCCGCCCCCTCTCTGGATTTCATGCATTCTATCATTCATGTTTAAGTCAAGTTATTGAGTCAAGTTAGTGTCCCCTAATGTCCCTCAGTACAAGTTCATTTAGTGGGGTGTAATCAGCCTATCTAGAGTCCCTCCCTTTAAGAAGATCAGCTTCTTCCTCACCCAGTAGTAATCAGCTGCTCAATAGTTCTTCAGCTATGATTGGGCCTGATGCTCATTTCCACAGTTCTGTGCTGGGATTTCATCTGCTCTAGTTTTCATGGGTCTTGTGCATGCTGTCACCATTGCTGTAAGCTCATATGAGCAAGGTCCCAGGGGAATGTAAGGCTCTATTTCCATATGTTCATGCACCTCCTTCCCTGGCTCTTACACTCTTTCTGCCCCCTCTTCTACAATGGTCCCTGAGCCCTAGGTTCATTGTTCTCTGATGCATGAGGGAGCTTCATTCATGAGAGCTGAGAGATGCATTAGTATTCTCTCTACTCCTTGTTCCACTATAAGTCTTAGGTATAGAGGTTCCATTGTTGATGTGTCACTGAGGTGCTTTGAATGAAAATGTCTCCCATAGGCTCCAAGTATTTGGACATTTTGTCCTCAGCTGGTGGCACTGTTTGGGGAGGTTTTAGAAGGTCTGGCTATTCTGGAGGAAGTACATCACTGGGGGTGGGCTTAGAGAGCTCTTAAGCCTTGCCAGATCTTGAATTGCTCTCTTGCTTCCTGTGCCTGCATGATGATGTGAGAGCTTAACTTCTGCTGCTCCTGCTCCAGCCACCTCCAGCTACCATGCTTCCCTGCCATGACGGATTGTAATTCCCCTGGAACCATAAGATCAGATAAACTCTTCCTTTTATAAGTTTTTTTGGTCAGTATTTCTATTACAGAAACAGAAAAGCAACCGATACAGTAATTGGTACCAGGAGTGGGGTGTTGACTGTGAAGAACCTCACCATGTGGGGTTTTGGAAGAATGTGGAAGACTTTGGAAGTTTGGGCTAGAAAAGCAGTTGATTGCTGTAAGCAGAGCTTAACAGGCCAGTCTAGTAGATGCCTGGAAGAAAGTAGAGCTGAGAACAATGTAGTTCCAGTGGGAAATAAGGACTTAAGCAGCAATTGGACTATTTTGGCAAAGAGTCTGGCTGGAGTCTGCCCACAGCCAAAAAGCTTGCCTGAGGCTAAGTTGAAGAGCAATGGACTAATTTCTCTAGTGGAAGAAATTTCAAGACAGCATAACATAGAAATGGTGGCATGGCTATTAATGGTCAATATTATACAGATTTACAGTGAAAAAGAGCAAATGGGGCAGTAAGAAACACAGAATATACAGGATGGATTGAAAAAGAGCACTAGAAAGATTAATGTTGGAACCTTGGCATGTGCTGGAGAGGATCCCATTGATAAGGAGATTAAAGTGATTAAGGAGATTAAAGTGATTAAGGAGGGGCCTAGAGCTTCATACTTAAACAATGGAGAGAGTGCCTCCAGGGCAGGACCACACCCAGTGAATCCTCCAACTTGTGAAAGGAAAATGCTGAAGCGACCACTGAAGTAAAAAGACTTCTAAAATGGATAAAGCAGGCTGGAGTCCATCAAAAGCTTACAGTCAAACTTGGCAGTGTTGTTCACCTAGTACTGGCTTTACAGGCACGAAAGATGCAAGAATGAAGGGGTCATCAGTTTTTCCTCCACTGTTTCAGGGAGCTGCTGAGGCCAGGCAGCATGCAGCAGAGGTATCCCTGCATAAAAAAGGATCCTGATAGGCCATTGAGTGAAGCTGTGGAGGTGAAGCCTCATTGGCAATGGAGACCCCAAGAAGACGTTCGTGATACCAGAGCTGTGAGGCATATGCCAAGAAGACCTGCATACAGGGAGTGGTACCAGCCCGAGAGAGAGAGAGAGATGTGTGTTGCAAGCAGCAAAGCTAGAGAGGCTGAGCCATCTAAGCCCTTTGGAAGTAAAGTCCTAGAAGTTGGATGTGAAGCTACTGGATTTGGTGTTTGCCCTGCTGGTTTTCAGTCTTGTTTTGGTCTGGCATTTCCTCACTCTGCCTCTATTCCTCCCTTTTGGAATGGTAATGTGTATTCGATTCCACTGTATGTTGGGAATATGTAATTTGCCTTTTGATTTTATAGGGGCTTACAGTTAAGATATTTACCTGAGTCTCAAAATAGACTTTGGACTATGGACTTTTGAATAGTATTGAGACTGGTAAAGACTATGGGGACTTTGAAGGTTGGTCATGAACCTATGGGGGCCAGGGGGTGGAATGTGGTGATTTGAATGAAAATGTCCCCCATAGGCTTCAAGTATTTGGACATTTTGTCCCCAGATTGTGGTGCTGTTTTGGGAGGTCTTAGAAGGTGTGGCTATCCTGGAGGAAGCACATCGCTGGGGGCAGGCTTAAAGATTTCTTAAGCCTTACCAGATTTCCAGTCATTCTCTTGCCTCCTGTGCCTGCTTGTTGATGTAAGAGCTTAACTTGTGCTGCTCCTGCTCCAGCCACGTCCAGCCACCATCCCTCCCTGCCATGACACACTGTAATTCCCCTGGAGCCACAAGCTCAGATAAATTCTTTCTTTTATAAGTTGTTTTGATCAGTGTTTTTATCACAGCAACAGAAAAGTGACTAAATAAAGTTAATGAGGGTTGGGTATTTCACAGACAATCTCTGTGTGTGATCAGTTGTGGAACTCTGTAATAGTATATATCTATTTCAAAAGAATCTTCTTTGATGAGTGGTGACTGGCATACTTCTCTGTAAATATAAGGATCCATATTTAGCATGTAGTAAGAGATGACATTATTCTATGGATATAATAGCCTGGGGTTTTTTTCTAAGATCTATGACCTCTCTAGCCACACATGAGTTCCCTCCCATTGAGTGGACCCATTTAGGTCCAATTAGGTAGCTGTTGATTACTAAGATACAAGTGCGACTAATGCCCTAATATAGTTTGCTGTGCTAGTCATTGTTGTGGTTATTACGCCTTAAAGCAGTGGTTGGACCATCGATTGATGTTCTCCCTTAGCAACTTGCATGGTGTTCTGTAAACTATGAGAGGTAGCCTTAAGGGAAGACAACACATGAATTCTAAGGGATACAAATTTCTGATCATGGCATCCCCAAATTCACAGAACCCAAAGAACCCAGAGAAGCATGCAGTGCAGTGTATGCTCCTTTAGATTCCTTATATCAGGCTGAGGATGTAGCTCAGTTGGCAGCGTGCTTGACTGCAATTCATGAAGCCTATTACCTTAGTGTGAGGTTCCCATAAAATATTTTCTCATTAAATAAGTGTTTATTTAGAATTTAATGGTCATATTATTTTTCATGAAACTCAACCAAGTCCAGGGAGCATCTCATTTCCCTTTGAGTTTATGTGTTGGTAAACTATCTTTTGTTGATGTCATGAATGAATCTTCTATTTTATTTGGTAATTACATGAGAAACTGAAATTTTGTATTGATCTTCATATTAATTATCTTGTTAGATTGTGATACTGTTCTAACTTTCAAATGATTTTATATAGTCATATTATCTTTAAAGAATAAAATTTATCTCCTTCTAGATGTATTTCTGTCTCTTTTTTTGTACCTTTTATATGATTCCATATATGAAGATCAAAAAACACACAAAGCTAAATAACACGAGAAATATTTGGAACTATAGTCAAACTTCAGAAGCATGGTTATTTCAAAAGGGGAAGAATGAGAGCTCTGGAGGGGCACAAAGGACACTTAAAATAATGATATGCTTTTTCTCTTCTTAGAGTTCATGTGGATCATGGGGGTGTGGAGCACATCACACCATAGGACTTACATACATTCTGTGAGTTAGTTCATATCTAATCAGTACTTTTTAAAAACTTAAAACTGAGTAATATTATTAGGTGAGCAATATTTGATATCTAACAAACCTACTTTAGGGTGAAAAGAGGGGGAGACAACTGCTTATAAGGGTCTCTCTCAAAATATCAAAATGAAGCAGGGTGTGGTGGCACATAGGTTTAATCCCAGCACTTGGAGGCATGTGAATCTCTTGTGAATTCAAGTTCAGTCTGGTCTACATAGCAAGTTCCAAGCCACCAGGGCTGTATAATAAAACCCATCTCAAAAAATGAGCCTTGTTCTAGGGCATCAGCTGTTACTATGTCATTTGCAATAAGCTTTCTCTTTTTTTTTTTACTCATTCATATATAATGTGTTGGAGAAAGAACCATGATCTATATAGACTCTCTCTCTCTCTCTCACTCCCCGTACCCACACATGCTAGGCAAGGCCTCTACCACTGAGTTACATCCCAGGCCAAGAATTCAGTGTCTTCTCTTGCTCAAACTGGATACTTTCACCAATATTGACTTGAAGAATGTGTTGGCAGCTCATAGTTGTCTTTTAAAATATTTTCTTTATTCAGTTCAGAAGTCACCTATGTGCTGGGATTACAGGCAGGTACCATCTTGCCAAGTGCCTGAAAGCTTCTTAGTCACACCTTTTCCTTGGATTTTTCTTTCTAAATAACTTCCCAATTAGTTCCTTCCACTCCATTCTCACCACTAACTCTGTATTATTGAAGCATCTCTCAAGTAGATTTCAAGACTCCTCTCTTCCTATTCATATTCAGCGAGGCAAACATTAGAGAAAGAAGCTAATGACACCACTGGCTGATTTGAATTCTTTAGTTGTAGCCCATTGCTTCATAGATAAGATCCACGCCCTTAGAATAAGCTTCAAGGCTCCTGGTGCTTTGGTCTAGTCTTATTTCTGATTCCTTTCTACATGTGTCTGAAACTCTAGTTGATCCTGGAATAGTATTTCTGTCCCCCACTCATTCTGTATCTTGGAAACTCCTTTTTTCCATTTCTCTTTCAAGGCTCAGCTAAGCTCTGCCTCCCTCCAGATGGACAGGATACTTTTCTGGACAGGATACTCCTCTGTGCAAATTATATCCATCTATAGCATTGCCTTGTCCCAACATTTCATATCTGTTTATTTACTGGAAAGTCTTTAAAGTCAGAGACTATGTGTTATCCTCTTCAGCTCCTGAGAATCTAGCTCCCAGCCTGGGGGTGTTTATAGATGATGAATAAGTGAGTTATCAGGTATGAACACATGGTATTCACGATAAAATATCTTACAATCGAGTTATAAAGACAAAGCAAACATATACAAATGATGCCAGGTCAGCAATGCTAGGTGTTAATGACAAATGAGTAGAACAAATGACCAGAGAGAGAGATACTCAGTTAAAGGAGAGAATCACCTTAACTGTAGACGGCACAGAAACATGATTGTTTGCAGTTAAGAAAGGGAGAAACACAGTTATGTGCTCCAAGTCAGTATTAAATGGGGAGGTGCTAATTAAGTTAGGCCTATGGTTGAAAGACAAAGCTACACCAAATTTAAAGATCTTAATTGACTTTGGTGATTCTAGAATCAGGTAGCATCTCATTCTATAACGTAGACTGAGTATGCTAATGAGCTGAGCAGACAGGAAAGGGCTGAAGACAGCAGAACCAGAATCAAAATGGATTAGTCATTCCATGGATACTTTCCTTGTAGGCTTTGGAAAGAGAATTCATTATCTCCTTGGCTAAAAGTGGCCTGTTTGGGGATTTAGCTATTATCTCTCCTGATCTCTTGGGAAGTCAGATAACTTGGTTTCAACTTGATGGTATGGAACTTCAGCAGAGTTAGCTCTGTTTTGGTTTGGTCTAATGGGCTTAGTGCAGGAGGAGCTCAATCCAAGCCACAAACCTCTTATAAATTAAACACTAGCAGTACTGACCCAGAGTAAAAGCAGGAGGAAAGTGTTTATGTGGGTAGGTTCTCCTATGCAGTCATGCATATTCAGCCACTAAAAAATATTTCCTTTGATGTTAATTAATAAATTTGCCTCTGGTTCATATGTTATTATCAGCAATCCCTTTGGAACCCAAAGAATATAATGAAGTAGGGTTTCTGGATCTGTAAAGCAACTCTGTTGGTTCTTCTCAAAATGTATCCCTGCCCTTGTGAACCCTATTCAGTCCTTCAAACCTGTACTCTTTATCTCTTTATCACAAGAATACTTTTGATACCATCCAAATCACATATTTGCATTTAAAAGGGAACATCCGGGGTCTGGAGAGATGGCTCTGCTCTTGCAGAGGATCTGGGTTTAATTTCCAGCACCTACATCATGGTTAAGAACTGTCTCTCACTCCAGTTCCAGGGGAATCTGATGCCCTCTTCTGACCATCATAGGCATTCCACAGCATGGGTGCACTTACACACATGCAGGCAATACACTCATACACAAAAATAAAAATAATAAATAATTTTTTTTTGTCTCTTTTGAGACAGGGTCTCCCAGCTGGCCTGGAGCCCACTATGTTGACCAGACTGGCCTCGAACTCACAAAGATCCCCCTGCCTCTGCCTCCCAAGTGCTGGGATTAAAGGCGTGCGCCACCACACCCGGCATGTAGACCACGTGGGCCTTGAACTCACAGAGATCCACCTGCCTCTGCCTCCCGAGTGCTGGGACTAAAGGCATGCACCACCATGCCTGGCTAATAAAATATTTTTTAAAAGGGAATATCGCCAAGTGTGGTAACACACACCTTTAGTCCCTGCACTTGGGAGGAAGAGTCAGGTGACTTTCTGTGAGTTCAAGACCAGCCTGGTCTACATAGTGAGTTCTGGGCCAGCTGGGGCTACAGGGAGACCTTGTCTCAAAAAGATGGAAAAAAAAAAGGGAATATCCCAGAAACTTTGGGCTTTCCACTCTAACTCAGCAAAGATGAATGAGCCACCTGTCATCAGCCAACATTGTGCCAAAAGCTGGTATTAGATACAGAAGACATCCTACCTGCCCCGAAGGAACTCAAAAGCAGTAACTTTGCCAGTCAATGTTGTCCATAGACCTCCAGTATCAGTATCACTTAGGGGATGTGGGATATATAGAATCACAGATCTACTGAATTCAAATCTGTATTTTACCAAGCTCTCCAGTTGATTTAATTTTTGTGCATAATACTTGGAGAAGGATTTATTTAGATTTAACTAAAGTGGTCTTGAATTAAGTTTTATAGTGGTGGTACAGTCAGAACATAGAAGGGGGTATGAGTAATTCTGATGGGAGACGTTAGGCTGATCCTTTCAAAGCAGTAGACATTTGTATTGAAATTTAAGTTGGATCGGTGGGTAGCAGGTGAAGGATTGGTAGGAGGGGAGCAGGTGAAGTGGGAGGTTTGTGTGTGAGGGGAGGCAGATCAATTGGAGAGACAGACTAGAAGAGAATAGAGCAAATATCTTCCAAGAACGCCTAAATTTCACCCTTGGGTAGATGGCCCTGCCCAGCCCATAGGTTCTGTAGTCTGCTTGGTACTGGCTTGTGTGACGAATCCCTCTGGACCCTTATCACCTGACTTCTACATTAGTTGCTGACTAGTACATGGACTGGGAGAGGCCTCTTCCCAGATCCTCACCCTCAGTGACCCCTCAGGGATAAGGGGCTAATGTTTGCAGTCAGCAAAGGGTACCGAGTCTCAGATCTCATGCCAGGCCATCTGGTCCCTGGCAGCAACTCGAAAGAATGACCTTGGTAAGATATGGGTGCAGGATCAACGTGGATTCCCAGCAGCCCAAACAGCCTATAAGGAGGAGGTTTTCTTTCATGCAGATCACAAGGAAAGTTGGTTCTAGAGAAAGAGAAGTAGTGAAAACACTGGAAAAGGAAGGCACACGTGGGCTCTTGCCGTGTGCCCTCTCCAGCCCTGACAGCCTGGGATTCTTGTGCCAGCTAGGCACTTTTAGAAAGGTCTGCCATTTTTCTTTTTTTCAAAAAACCTGGAATTCATGCACCAGTGTAAACATTCTTTTCCGGGACATGATCTCCACCTAAATCACAAGAGCAGTGTTTGCCCTGGGAGCCCATCTGGGTTACGTTTCTGAGGAAAACATATTGACTAACGACAAGATGGTTATTAACTATCTAGCAGAAAATACACAACTTTTCTTTATAAAATGAAAAAAATGTCTACCACAGTTTGTCGGGAAACCGAGCAGGGCATTAACAGAGCAGAAGCTTGGGTTTTGGCCAAAAGGGTTCTGATACACACATCTGGAGGAATAAGACAGGAGAGGCAAGGCAGAAGTCCATAGCAAAATGTATTATGATAATTCTAACACTTCACAGTGCTAAACACTTTATAGCGAATACTTCACTTATTTCATACAAATCTATAAGATAATCACTCATTTAAGATGGTTTTGATCACAAATAATAGACAACCCTGATTTCATCAGCTTGGAAAATAAAACATTGACTCTATCATGTAACAAGAATTCTAGAGGGCTGAGTGTGGTGGCACACGCCTTTAATCCCAGAGGCAGGTGGATCTTTATGAGATTGCAGTCAGTCTGGTCTGCATAGTGAGTTCCACAGGCAGAAAAGAGAGCTTTATATTTACATATGTATAGCTCTCTCTACAGAGATGCATATTTCTTCATATCCTCATATTTATGATAGAGGGCCTTATCCAGAGATTCTTTAGTAGACCTAACTTGAATTTCTCTGATTCTTCTTCATTTTACACCAGTATCTCAACTTATCACCAGCAAGAGGAATCACATGACTGAGCTCAACCTCTTCATCCTTACAAAAGAAGAAGGAAGATACCAAAAGAGAGAGAGAAAAAAAATCATATCAGAATCTTCTAGAACTGGGGTTAGGCCTCACACACTGAGATAATTCTTCCTCCTATACTTCGCACAATGCAAGTGAGTTGTCATCTATGCTTTCTGTTGGCCTGGATTTTTCTCTCAGGATAGAGTTCATCTCCTTTCCTTTGTGTCTTCCTTGACCTTGCTACTGTCTAGAACATGGCCCCAGTACCATGGAAAGTCAGTATAAGGCCTCAATCTTTAGACTCTGATAGGCCAAGGTTTAGCTCTACGTGTTATTAGCCATGTGGCTTCAAACGAAAGATTTATCTAACAAAAGATTTATCCATAAAATGAGGCTATCAACTACATAGGATTATGGTAAGAAGTGACTGAGACAATGTAGGTTTACCATAGTGCTGAGTAAATGGGATTATATAATGAAAACTAATGTTAGCATAGTATATTGTAAGGTGCTTGCATGGACATTGTCTAGTCAGATCTTCAGAACAACCACATTAAATGAAGGATGCTCCTTCCATGTAACCGCTGAGGAATCTGAGCCTGAGCTTAAGAGCCTTTCATTGTTCAGATTGCTCTGTTTCATGTTTGGGGAGCTTTGTTTCTATTGTGAGTGTATGCCAACTGACCCTCCTTGTGGTTTATCTGTTATGGGGCAGATTGTGCCTCCTCCAAATTCATATGTTAAAGCCTTCAGAACTTCAGAAGAAAACCTTCTTTTGTAAAAGGATCATTGCAGATGTAATTGTCTAAGATGAGGTCATATTGGTATAGGGTGAGGGCCTGATCCAATATAACAGGTGTCCTTATTAGAAGAGAAGGTTCAGATACAGACCTAAAGCAAATAGTTCACCACATAAATAATCTGGGTGATAATTCTAATAGCCAAAGAACATCAGAGATTGCCTGCAAATCCAGAAGCTAGGAGAGGGGCCTGGAATAGGGTCTCCCCACAGTCTGCAGAAGGAGTCAGCTGGCTGATGCCTTAATCTTTAAATCTTTGCCTCAGGAACTAAACAATAATATTCTGTTTGTGGCATTCTTTTACAGCAACCCTAGTAAACTAATAGGCAGGGGCTATTCATTTGATCTGGAACTCACTTCCTCTGGGGGGTACGTTTTCCTTGGGGAATCTCCTTTGTTTCTTCTAGGCAACCCCAAAATTTCACTAATCCAGTCCCAAGTTTTACAGATTCTTGGTCGGGTTTCTTACACTACCTAAACTTGAATAGTGTGAGTTGGAGAGCTTTCAGATTCTTACAGGAGCCTTGTTTCTTTCCTTTTCCTCTTTCGTACTTTCTGTGTATTCAAGGACGACTTTGAACATCTGATTCTTCTGTTTCTACCTCCCCAGTGCTGTAATTACAGGTTTGTGTCACCATGCCTGGCTTTATGTGGTGCTGGGGTCTGAACCCAGGGCCTTACACATGCCAGGTAAGCATGGTTTCAGCTGAGCTACATCTCTAGCCTCTTGTTTCATTTTCTACCCTGAATTTTTGCAGACCAACTTCTTGTCCTTTTCTGCCTATGGAAGACTTTAGTCTTTCTCACACTGAGGGACTCATACTTCCAGACTTCGAAATCCAGCTTTTATGCAGAGATCTTGTTCTGGTTCCCTAAGACTGTATCTCTTGCCCATCAGCATTAAGTTTCCAACTTTATGGCCCACATCTCAGTCCAGTCCCACCTGCTTTTCCCTAGAATCAACTCATGAGATTAGCATCTAATTATCAGCATCTAATTTTGGTCTTTTTGAGACAGGGTCTCCCTATGGCCCCAGCTGTCCTGGAACTCGCTATGTAGACTAGGCTGGCCTTGAACTCACAGAGATCTGCCTACCTCTGCCTCCCAAGTGCTGGGATTAAAGGTGTACGCCACCACACCTGGCTATCGGTAGTTTTTTAAAATATATTTTATCACCTGGAGATTTTTTTTATCTTGACCAAAAACATATTTCCCATTCCATCTTACTTATTTCACTCTAGCACGTTGTTTCTTGCAAGAGTGTGAGGTGGTAGGTTAGATCCATCAGCATAGAGAATCTTACTTTCTAGGGGCAGTGAAGGTGTTGGAGTCCAGATGGTCATCACAACTATGTAGGTCTTTGCTTTCTTCTCAGGGCAAAGTCTGTGGGTTCATCTATCTTTCAGTCTAGAAAGAGCTAACACTCCTCCACATTTCCATCATGGGCCTTCAGTAAGTACTCAGGGAAACTTAGAGGACACTGTTGTACTGCAACTGAGTCCTGTGCTACCTAAAAAAGATTTAGACAGAATGTCCAAACCAGCATTAGAGTCAGCTGAATTATCTCAGTTGAATGTATAATCTCTTAATGATCATGATTAGGATGACCTACCCACTCTTGTTAGACAAGGGAGGGGAGTGGGGTGAACTCTTGTTACTTCAAGTCCTTTAGGAACCTGAAGTCCCACTTAGGAGGCTTTAGTAATCTATCCGCATCAACCTGGAAAATGAGGTACCATGACTTTGAGATTTGACCTTTCTGCTAGTCTTCTGAGAATAATAATGTTCAGATACATGATTACTTCTTAGTGGTAATGAAACTTCAATTAATCTGCCATCAACCAGACTGGAGATAGAATAAGGGTTTTCTTTTTTAAAAACTGTAATCCAGTGTAAAATGTATTGGGACATCTCTGACACTAAGTTCTCGGCAATATTGGGGCCTTGTGCCTGCCAGGCAAGTGCTGTACTTCTTGGCTCTAGCCCAGCTCTTCTCCACCATCTTTAATAAAGTATTTTAAATCTGGTTTAATTTCTGTTGCTTACAGCTCACTACTTGTCCTGTTCTGTAATACAGGGGTACCAGGAGTAAAAGGAGCAGGTTGGAGGGTGTGTTCTTTGATTATATACACTAACCACCAAACAAACAAAATTAAGAAGTTTTAGGTTTTGCTCTGTTTGTTAGGGTGCTATCTAGCTCTTCCTGCTGTCAATTTAAAATTTATTCTTCAATTAATATGCTTCTTATAATCTCCTATAACCTAAGAAATGAATCAATTGGACAAACTGGTTATTAACATTGTGCCTGAAGAAGGAATTGATCAGCCACAAATTGTGTGGGTATCTATATGACTTGTACCTTTTAAGTGTTAGAACAGTGAAGTTTTTAAGGGTGAGATTTTGTTCTTTCTTTTTTTTTTTTTTTTTTGAGTATTTTTGAGACAGGGTTTCCCCATAGCCCTACCTACCCTGGAACTCGCTGTATAGATTAGGCTAGCCTTGAACTCACAGAGATCCGCCTGCCTCTGCCTCCTGAGTGCTGGGTTTAAGGGTGTGTGCCACCATGCCCAGCCTGATTTTGTTCTTTCTTGAGAACATTCTCTATATTCTGCATATTTTCCTATTTAAGATCTATCAGATTTGATAGAGTATAACTGTGTATCTGTTCTCAAAGCTTCCACTATAACATCTAATGATATTTGTAAAAATATGAATTTGGAGGTTAGAGAGATGGCACTGGCTGCTCTTGCAGAGGACTGGGGTTCAGTTCCCAGCACACACATGGCAGCTAACAATCATCCTTAACTCCAGTTCCAGGGGATCCGATGCCCATGTCTGACCTCTGTGGGCACTGCACATATGGGTGCACTTACATATATGCAGACAAAACACTCATACACATAAAATGAAAATAACTTTTTAAAGTATGAATTGGGATCACCCTTCATGTCTCCTTTCTGTGTACACTCTTCCACCAGACACCACTGTGCTCCTTCTCTTTTGCATTGGCATCATAAAATTGGCTTTCAAAGTTGGGCCACCTAGTTCAATTTCTATTATATTTTTGTTACATAAGCCCAGAAAGCAGTATAAGTTACCTGAATCTCAAAGTCACCATCTATTGAAAAAG
The DNA here is from genome assembly GCF_000622305.1 of Nannospalax galili. Lineage (NCBI taxonomy): Eukaryota > Metazoa > Chordata > Mammalia > Rodentia > Spalacidae > Nannospalax > Nannospalax galili. The sequence goes on from NW_008342414.1 coordinate 410,644, forward strand.
AATGATGATTCTTCTTAGTTACTAGGTTGTTGTAAACACTGAAGATGGCAGTGCTCAGGAAGCTTTTTTCAAACATAATGCTTGGCCTCCTGGTGCTTACGGTGAAGAGCACTCTTACAGTGATGCACAAAAAGGAGACAGAGGAAAACCTGTTCCATATGCATGTCAGCTTGCACTGTTCTCAATATGCACTGTGAATGGGGACATGGATTTTAAAAATTAAAAAAGGAAAAGAAATGATCATTATTCAATATAATATTTTTGATATATATAAAATATTTATTGTTCTATTGAAGAAACTTTTTCTATACATTGCCGACATAGTGAAAGTTACTCTATGACTTGGAAACTTTCTGTTTTCTTCTCATTTAATAATAATAATAGCAACAACAACAATAATATCCTCATTTTGGAAATGGGGAAACAAGCTTAGAAAGAGTAATTAAACCAAGTTCATGAAGCTAATCAATCTTACAGTCAAGGCTTAATTCAAGGAGTCTGATCCCAGACCTCAGTGCTGACTCCATACAATGATGGAATTCAAGTGTGTTAGCTCAAAGTGGTGAGGCATGATGGGAAAGAGAAGGGGTGATAATTGGAGACGTGATTAACAGAAACCACACAGATCATACTCCAGAGGCAGCCCTGGCCTCTGCTCACAGAGAGCCCTGAGTTCCACCTTGAGAAGAATTCAACTGCTTTCCAGAAGGCGGTGTCAGAATCGTTTTCTATGCTGCCCTTACATCATAGCCAACATTGCAATTCCTTACAATGGAGAGGGGGAAAAGCAAGACATAGCATGTAGAAACTTACGGGGGTCAGAGCAGCCCAGATAGAACCTAAGGCATCTGCACAGCTCAGACTCTAAAAAAGCCGTAAAATCTTTCACTCCCGAGAACAATTTGTAGCTTTAGATATTTCATTCAAAGTCAAACAAGTTTATTTGTAGGGGTAAAAGTAGCTGAGCATGGTGGTACATGTCCAGCACTTGGGAGAAGTCAGGAGGATCAAAAGTTCAAGGTTATCCTTGGCTATCTAGTGAGTTCAAGGCCAGTCTGAGCTATATAAGACTCGGTTTAAAAAAGATAAATCATTGGGTATGGTGGCGCACACCTTTAAGCCCAGCACTCCGGAGGCAGAGGCAGGCAGATCTCTGTGAGTTCGAGGCCAGCCTGGTCTATATAGTGAGTTCCAAGCCAGCTGGGACTACAGGGAGGTCTTGTCTCAAAAAGAACAACAACAACAAAAACCATTGCTGGGCTGGAGAAATGGCTCAGTGGTTCTTGCTGTTCTTCTAGAGAACCTGGGTTTGATTCCTAGCATCTGATGGCTAACAACCATCTGTAACTTCAGTTCCAGGGGATCCAATACCCTTTTCTGGCCTCTGCAGGACATTGCACACACATGGTACACTTACAATCATGCAGGCAAAATACTCATACACATAAAATAAAAATAATAAATAAAATATTTTAAGTCATTGCTAATCTAATAGAAAGCTGTAGCTCTATGCTGCTGACAAAGATGAAATATTCCTTCAGCTGCATAATTGGTCAACCTGGCTGTATCAAAAAACCCAAGATCAAAACCAGTGTTGAGTCACAGAGAAAGGGACATAGCCTTCTGTTGGAGTTTTTCTTGTAGGCTGGAGCATCAAAAATGGGAATAGTTGCCTGTAATATGCCTTTAATCTGAGCACATGGAAGGCAGAGGCCAGTGAGTTTCAGGCCAGCTAGGGCTACATAGTGAGACCCTGTTTCCAAAACAGAAGGTGAGGGTGCTGGTACATGGGGCTAAGTGGGGGTTTACTAGGAAGCACTGCCAGGTTCGTGCCCCTTTACTTGTTCCCTGTTGTCATTCACTGGCTGGTTAACAAATTAACACCACAATAAAATTCTTCTTACACAGCACTGTTTATAGTGATTCCTCATCATAATCAGCATCATTCCTATTTGACAGCTAATGCCATTGCAATTCAGAAACTTTTCAAAGTCTGCAGAGCAAGGAAATAAATCAAGATTCCTACTCAAGCCCAGCTGGGACAAAGCCTGGTACTTGATCCTGTGTTGTGCTGCCCTGGGACCCACCCCAAGGTAAAAAGCATTCAACCCCTGCTTAAATGGATCTGTCATGGCTGGTGAATACTATATGTGACAAGATGAGTTACTCTGCCTCTAAAACACCAATCTGAGCTACTGTTTTCTCATCCTGTTATAAAGAAGAGGGAGAGGGATCATCAAGGCACACATGGCCCTGCTTGGGAAGTCAGAGCTTGCTGGTTGCAGGCAGACATTTTTCTTGGGGTGGTAGGGATTGAATTCAGGGCCTTGTGCATGCTAGACAGGCAGGCAATCCCCCACAGAGCTACATCCCCTCCTCTTGTCTTTTTGAGACAGGGTCTTACTATATAGTACAAACTAGCCTTGCACATGTAATCCTCCTGCCTCCACCTCTGCAGTGCTGGATTACAGGTACATACCACCACACTGGCATGAGCAGTACCTTCAAAATCCTACATCAAATGTCCTCACTCAGAAGGACCCGTCTCTCTCCCATCCCACTTTTAAATACTTAAAGCATGTGTCTATTTCTCATTAATCTTTATTCCCATAAATTTATTCCCAGGAGTGCCCTAAGTCAGGGTTGGTGGAACTCGGGGTCTGAGGTCCGAGTGTAACCTGCACAACTTCAGCACTTGGAACAGAAGCACAAATATATCAAAAGCTGTACTCCCATATGTCCCTGACCTTGCTCAAGACATCTGGCTTC
>NW_008342414.1:414092-420274 GCF_000622305.1 Nannospalax galili
GATGGCTCATCAGTTAAGGGCTGGTGCTCTTGCAGAGGACCTGGGTTTGGTTCCCAGCACCCACATGATGGCTAACAACCATCTGTAACTTCAGTTCCAGGGGATCCAATACCCTTTTCTGGCCTCTGCAGGACATTGCACACACATGGTACACTTACAATCATGCAGGCAAAATACTCATACACATAAAATAAAAATAATAAATAAAATATTTTAAGTCATTGCTAATCTAATAGAAAGCTGTAGCTCTATGCTGCTGACAAAGATGAAATATTCCTTCAGCTGCATAATTGGTCAACCTGGCTGTATCAAAAAACCCAAGATCAAAACCAGTGTTGAGTCACAGAGAAAGGGACATAGCCTTCTGTTGGAGTTTTTCTTGTAGGCTGGAGCATCAAAAATGGGAATAGTTGCCTGTAATATGCCTTTAATCTGAGCACATGGAAGGCAGAGGCCAGTGAGTTTCAGGCCAGCTAGGGCTACATAGTGAGACCCTGTTTCCAAAACAGAAGGTGAGGGTGCTGGTACATGGGGCTAAGTGGGGGTTACTAGGAAGCACTGCCAGGTTCGTGCCCCTTTACTTGTTCCCTGTTGTCATTCACTGGCTGGTTAACAAATTAACACCACAATAAAATTCTTCTTACACAGCACTGTTTATAGTGATTCCTCATCATAATCAGCATCATTCCTATTTGACAGCTAATGCCATTGCAATTCAGAAACTTTTCAAAGTCTGCAGAGCAAGGAAATAAATCAAGATTCCTACTCAAGCCCAGCTGGGACAAAGCCTGGTACTTGATCCTGTGTTGTGCTGCCCTGGGACCCACCCCAAGGTAAAAAGCATTCAACCCCTGCTTAAATGGACCTGTCATGGCTGGTGAATACTATATGTGACAAGATGAGTTACTCTGCCTCTAAAACACCAATCTGAGCTACTGTTTTCTCATCCTGTTATAAAGAAGAGGGAGAGGGATCATCAAGGCACACATGGCCCTGCTTGGGAAGTCAGAGCTTGCTGGTTGCAGGCAGACATTTTTCTTGGGGTGGTAGGGATTGAATTCAGGGCCTTGTGCATGCTAGACAGGCAGGCAATCCCCCACAGAGCTACATCCCCTCCTCTTGTCTTTTTGAGACAGGGTCTTACTATATAGTACAAACTAGCCTTGCACATGTAATCCTCCTGCCTCCACCTCTGCAGTGCTGGATTACAGGTACATACCACCACACTGGCATGAGCAGTACCTTCAAAATCCTACATCAAATGTCCTCACTCAGAAGGACCCGTCTCTCTCCCATCCCACTTTTAAATACTTAAAGCATGTGTCTATTTCTCATTAATCTTTATTCCCATAAATTTATTCCCAGGAGTGCCCTAAGTCAGGGTTGGTGGAACTCGGGGTCTGAGGTCCGAGTGTAACCTGCACAACTTCAGCACTTGGAACAGAAGCACAAATATATCAAAAGCTGTACTCCCATATGTCCCTGACCTTGCTCAAGACATCTGGCTTCCTGCTGATTCATCAGACCCAACAAAGATGCCACAATCTTGCATTCAAATCTCTGTCAACTGTCTCCTGGCCCCTTCATTCAAGCCTCATGGTTCCCCCAAAACATCCCCCCCATGGCTGCCAAGATGCTCCTCTCCGAAAACACCAACCCATCTTGCACCTCGGCTCATGGAGGAAACACCTCTGACTTCTGTGTTCTCCTTTAAACAATATTAAAACTCAAGACTTCTAGAAGGCTTTCCTAAGTAGATTGCATCCCCACAGAAGGATTCATCATTCAGTAGGCCAATATTTTCTGAGCACCTCCCATGTGTTGTGAAGTTACTCTCTGACCAAATTTTCCTGAGCCCTTTTTCCATTGCTAGGTACTCAGAGCTTTGCACAGCCTCCCCATTCCTCTGCTCCCCTGCACGGAAGAGCTCCACCAGGACTTGTTTATACTCATGTCTCAATTCCTGTCCTCTCATGCTCTTTTGAACTGACTTCAAACAGACTCTTCGCCCCACCTCTCCACTGAAATTGTTCTTTTCAAGGTCAGTAATGATTTCTATGCTGCTAAATCCAATGGTCAATTTTCAGCCCTCCTCACTGACCTTTTAACAGTATTTGATATCAATATCAATATATCACAACTTCCTTCAGTTAAAAAGCTTTAGGAAAAGTAAGACAATAGTTAAGAAACTATATATCTTCATATTATGAATACTTTGAAAGAAAGGTTGAATAAATAGATTTTGTGTGTAAAGGTGTGTGTGCACATATACAAACAAAATTACTATAATAGTGATCACTACAAATGTCTGAGTCAAACAACTGGTCTTGTTGCATAGCAATGGATCTCTTCCTCTCCATGGTGAATAACTTTTAATAGTCTATTGAAGAAAACAAGGTACAATTTTTCTTTGATTTAAATTATTTAATATTAAGTAAATATTAAGTTGTATTAAAAATAATTTGTTATTTGAGTGTGGAAATAGGGTCCATACTCAACAATAGGTTGTTTTTATTTTTAATTTAAGTGAATGCCTGATGGGACATTCACAGCTTCCTGGGATTGTGATTACTTGTGTCTGATACTGTTTCATACACTATGGAATGTTCAATACCTCCGGCCCTGGTCCATGAAATGGTAATGACATTTCTAGTCATTGTGAAACTAAATTTGTCTCTTAAGGAACTAAAATTGTCTCTTAATTCTCAAGAGGATCCGTAGGACAAGGACACATCAAAATGTTGGGAGACAATTCCCCATGGAGCCTTCCTTTTTCTCTCTATATTTTATATAATAACATAAATGATTATAAGGTTTCTGTGATAATAAAATTATGTACAATAAAATGATATATTATCTCCTTTGCTTTGCAGAAACTTTTTAATTGTTCTAATTCCATACTGACAGGCTTCAGTATGGACTTTCTTTTCAAGGATATTTGAACAGCAAACAACTTTGGGTCATGGAGATAGCAGCCCTTCAGAGCAAAGGTAGGCGTGCTGCTTATCTATTGCAAAAGATTCATTTCCCTGAATCTTCCCCCTTCCTATAGTGCAGCCTCTTGCATGAATAAACGTCTTCTGATGTTGGCCACTCTGCTGTGGGCAATTGACTCCAAAATGGAGCAGAAAAGTGCAGGTGCTCTACTTTGTGCTATCAAACAAACCCAGTTCCTTGCCTGTGAATTAGGAGCCCCTTGTCTTCTGCTGACATACAGGAAAGTACAGCAGACTAACTTGTTGGCTTGCGGATGGGGTAAAATCTCTGTTCTTTTACAGTTCTTGACAAGTACTGCATCGAGAATCTCCAGAGCCAGATGTGGTGACACACGCCTATAATCCCAGCGTTCAGGAGGCACAAGCCCAAGGATCAATGCAAGTTTGAGGCTAGTCTGATCTATATAGCAAGATTCTACCTCAAAACATAAAAAAGAAACAAAATCAAAGCAAAAAGAAAGAAAATTGCAACTATATGCATACCCCCAAAGTATATTCTTAGCCTATTCTCAAATGCAAATCTTTTGATCTTTACAATTGACCTAACTCCATCTTATTTTACTAAAAAATACTTAATTTTTATTTTATGTGTGAGAGTGTATTGCTGGCATGCACATTAAGTGTACCTGTGCCCTGCAGTGCCTTTGGAGATCATAACAGGGCATTCGATCCCCTGGAACTGGAGTTAACAGTTGTTGGTCATCGTGTGGGTGCTGGAAACAGACCCTGGTCCTCTGAAAGAACAGCCAGTGCTCTTAACTGCTGAGCCATCTTTCCAGCCCCCACTCCATCTCACTTTTTAATTAAAATTTATTTATTTATTTTCTTTATGGGTATAAGTGTTGTTACTGCATGTATGTAAGTGCACCATGTATGTGCAGTGCCCAGGAAGGCCAGAAAAGGATGTTGGATCCCCCAGAACTGGAGTTACAGACAGTTGTTAGCTGACATGTGGGTGCTGGGAGTCAAACCTGAGTCCTCTGAAAGAGTAACCAATGCTTTCAACCACTGAGCCATCTCTCTAGCCAGAGCCCCATCTTACTTATGGAAAAACTGAAGACCAGAATGCATGAGGAAATTTTCCCATAAAAATACAAATGGGAGCTGGGGAGATAGCACGAACTCTTGCTGTACAAGAAAGAGGCTAGTTCAAATCCCCAGAACCTACCTAAAAAGCTAAGCATGGCCACCTGAGCACCTCTAACTCCAACACTACCGTGAGGAGGGGCAAGAGGATTGTGGGAACTTGTTAGATGCCAGGCAACACCAGGTTCAGTGCGAGACCTTGGGGCAAAGGACTGAAACAGAGAGCGGTAGAGCAGGACACCAGATGGCCCTTTCTGGCCTCTGCATGTGTTCCCACATGTACATACATCACACATACATATGCCATACAAATGCATACAAAATTACATTTTAAAAAACACAAATAGATTCAGGTGTAGTGATGTACAGTCATAATTTCAACACTTGGAAACAGTAAGGTCATGAGTTTGTGGCCAGTCTGAACCATATAGTGAGACTGTGTCTGAAAATATACACACACGTGTGCACAAACACGCATGTACACATGCACACACGCATGTACACGTGCACACACACATGCATGCAAGCACTATACCATCACCACTACCACCACCACCAAATCATCAAATAAACCAAAAAAAATAAAGAAGAAACAGGGAAGAACCCCTCATTGTTCCCAGAACATTCTCTGGACTTCTGTGTCAGGACTCAGATCCTGCTCCACCTCAAAAACCACTGCACATTTGCTCAGATTCTTCCTTCTTGAAGGGTAGCGCTCACCTAACTTCCTGCGTAAAGCTGGTTCAGTCCCTCTAAAGGGAGCACATGGAACCTTGTAGCCCTTTTCTGACACACCGTGGAACCTTCCTCTACCACATGGAACCTTGTAGCCCTTTTCTGACGCACCGTGGTCCCCTCTTCTAGGGGACTATGTGCTACGTGTGCATCCTGTTTCCTCTACCGAACATGACATTCTTGAGGGCATTGATAGTGTCTTCTTTGGCTATTACCCAAAACATTTTAGTAGAAACAGTAGAACAAGTTTCTTGCTGCTCATGCTTGTTTGCTGAATGCGACACACAGAGGCATTGCAAAAGATGGAATCCCAGTATTCTAGTACCGCAGCTCCTTGTTTGCAGCTCCGATGGAGGAGATCTGAGGGTTTGCTGTCATCAAAAGCAAACGCTGGTCGATTGCCAGAGGGCATCTACCCCATTCTGGCTTCTGCTTCAAAGTTCCCCCAAGTCCCAACCTCGGCTCTCTTGATCTTTCTTTATTTGCTCATTAAAGTTAATTTGGGACATGAAAAGATCCAGGGCTGAATATTTCATTAAGGCCAGGTCTTCCTAATTTAGCAACTGCGGACAAAGCAAGTAAAAGTCAGGCAAAATGGGGCAAAGGTTGCATGTACAAGGCCAGTCAGTTCAGCACCTGTTTGAATGTCGGGCCCTGTGTTCACAGGCTGCGTCCTCAGCTGATTCTGGGGATGCTGGCGATGCTGAGGGAATATACCTGCCTCTTCACAGAGACACTGTCAGTTTTCAAGGATCTCCACAGCGTCCTTCTGAGGGAATCAAGGCAACTATAATTTGCGTGAAAGTAGTCCTGGGCTTGGGCAAACACACTTAACATCAACACTTCTGGAGTTCTTTCTCTTTGCCAAGGATTTTTACAGATTTTATGTGATAATAATGAAAGTCCAGCAAGGTGGGTATACTTCCGGAGTCTACACAACTCACCATCTCACTCCATTGCTCCTTAGGGCACCTCAAAATATTCTAGTCTTTTTTAGTGGCAGAAAAGATGCTAACTAGTGGAATCTGTCTTCAGTGTTGCTACTGCAAGCTAGGTGACAGTAAGGTGAGACTTCTTATTTCATATATAAAAATTCATTTAAAAACTAGTTTTGGACTGGAGAGGTGGCTCAGCAGTTAAGAGCACTGGCTGCTCTTGCAGAGGACCCAAATTTGAATCTCAGTACCCACACAGCAGCTATGAACCATCCTTAACTCCAGTGCCAGGGGAATTTAACACTCCCCCTCCCCCTGAACTCCAAGGGCATTACATGACACAGGTACACTTACATGGCAGGCAATACACTCATACATATAAATAATAATAAATATTTAAAATTTTAAAAATTTCATTTACTGTGTGTGA
>NW_008342414.1:420414-427228 GCF_000622305.1 Nannospalax galili
TTTCCCTCACTATGTAGGTTTCAGGGAGCTTAGCCATCAGGCTTGACAGCAAGCACTCTTGCCCACTGAGGTCAGGCTACTCTACAGAGTAAGTTCCAGGCAGCTAAGGATACATAGTATGACCTAATCTCAAGTAAGCAAGCAAACCCCAGAAACCAAAACACCATTACACAAGTGTATGAAAATGGAATCAGATGAACAGAATTTAGGATTAAATCACTTATGTGTTTGTGTATGTGGTATATGACAAAGATGTGTGGAGCACTTGGGTGTCTGTGGAGGCCAGAGGGTGCTCTGCTCTATCACTCTCTGCCTTGTTCCCTTGAGACAGGGTCTCTCACTGAACCTGGAGGTAGGCTGGTAGCCAGCAAACCCCAGGGATCCTCCTCTCTCCCCTCCCCTCCCAATAGTGCCTTCATTTTTCACATGGGTGCTGAGGATTTGAACTCAGGTCTTCATGCTTGTGCAACGAGCGCTTTTACCTGCTGAGCCATTTCCACTGCCCCTAAAAATTCCTGTATTTGAGGAATAAAAGAGTAGGGCTGTCACACAAATCATTGCTGCTCTGAGAAGCCAAGGGCAGCTTTGCCAATGTGACATGTTGCTCGATCTTAAGCCTGGGATTGTAAAGTTTTACGGAGCCATCTGGATTGGTGAGGAAAACTGAAGAGCATAAAAATGCAGTAATGCATCACCAGTCTCCAGTTTCTCAATTTTTTCTTCTTTTTTTAGACAGTTCTCACTATGCAGCCCTGGCTGTCTTGGAACACCCTATGTAGATTAGGCTAGCCTTGAGTCCACAGAGATCTGCCTGCCTCTGCTTCAGAAATACTGGGTTTAAAGGTGTGCACTGCCATGCCTAGTAGAACTTTAAAAAAAATTTTTTTTAATTTTATTTGACAGGGTCTCCCTAGTCCCAGTGCACCTGAAAGTCACCACATGGGCCAAGCTGTACTCTATTTTATAGAGATTCGCCTGCCTCTACCTCCCAAGGGCTGGGATAAAGCCCTCCACCACACCTGGTGTCTGGTAGCACTGTTTTAAAAGGAAGAATTAGGGTTTAAAATACAAAGAGTAGCCAGGTGTGGTGGTACACACCATTAGAGAAGCAGAGGCAGGTGGATCTCTGTGAGTTCAAGGCCAGCCTGGTCTATGTAGCAAGTTCCAGGCCAGCTGAGGCTACAGGGAGACACAGTCTCAAAAAGACCTAAAAAAAAAGAATGGTAACAATTAAGTGGGTGAAGACATTGTGTTTTTTCCATTATGTTCACTTTAGAAAACTATGACATTTATAAACCTTAAGATATTGACAATGTGGCATTATATTTAAGAACACTTGCAAATAAGCGTAAAATAAAAAATAATAGAAATAAAAAGAGAAGGGAATACCTCAGAGCCATAGTTAAAGAGCATAGCATAGTCATCCTAGACTTAATCATATCAAGTAAAGTTAAAATGATTCCAGAAAGGGTGGCAGCACACGCCTTTAATCTCAACACTTGGAAGGCAGAGGTAGGCAGATCTCTGTGAGACCTGGGCCAGCCTGGTCTATGTAGCAAGTTCCAGGCCAGCTGAGGCTACAGGGAGACCCTGTCTCAAAAAGACCAATAAATAAATAAATAAATAAATAAATAAATAATTAAATAAATAATAAATAAATAACTCCAGATGATTTAAATACCGCTAAAGCAACAGATATAAAGAAAAGTAATATATACAATTTCAAAAACCATAGAAATAGTATCAGTATAAAAATAATAGAAAATGAGAAGCTACAACTTATTTTGACAGTCTTCTAGGACCAGTAAGATGGCTCAGTGGGTAAAGGCATTTGCCACCAAGCCTGATGATCTGAGTTTGATCCTCCGAATTCACACGATGGGAGGAGAGAACCAACTCCCACAGGTTGTCCTCTGATCTCTGTGCATGCACACACAATATATAAGTGTAAAATAAATAAAAAGACGTTCTTCTAGATAGTTTTTAGGTTAGAGAGAAAAATACAAACCAAAATGGAAAAGCTACCCCAAAGTGAAACTAATAGCTCCATATAGCAAAACCTGTAGGTTGTAACCACAGTGGGTACAGAACAAAACAAAATACTATGATTGGGCGGGAGGTAGGGGGTGGGCAGTTTATTCCATGGTTCATTCCCACATTGCCTTTCTCCTGGGTCTTCCTATTCCTTAAACTAGACTGTCACTATCCACCCAGTAGCCACTAGATACATGTGCTAAGCAAATTCATTAAGATGAAATAAAATGTAAAACTCAGTTACCTAAGTTGTACTAGCCACTCAATAACTACTATAGGCAGAAGATACTGAACAATATAAATACTTGAAAATTTCCCATCATCACAGAAACGTTCAGTTGACAAAAGTTACCAGGGTAATTCTGATGTCAGTTTGACTGAATCTAGATGACTATTGAGCTCCAGTTTTAACTGGCCCGCCCATCAGATGACTTGTACCACTCTTAGGCACTTAAGTCAACACATTAAGTCCAGAATCTCAGGAAAATGATCTCATGTTGGTAAATGTGGCTCTATTAACTCCTAAGTTTCACTGTACACAGTCAAAGGAATCCCTCCCTTCTTGGAGTTGTAGGGCAGATATGGTAAAGACTCATGTGATGTTTTATGGGTGGTATACAGCAGAACCAATTAAGTGTTTAACTCTGCTGATCTAATGCTAAGGCAAGGGTGTTGGTGGGAAAAGAAAGGGGACTCTGAGAAGCATAGACGGGGAGAACAGATAAGGTTGGGAACTTTGAACTCCCCAATTGCCCAGGCCCTCTCTTTCTGATTGACAACACTCTCCCACCTGAGAAAGCCTGCCTCCAGGTGAACCCCTCAACAGCTGGGAGAATGACACCTCTCCCACTCCCACTCATAGAAGCCACTCACACCCCACTGGTTGCCTCCAGGGTCCATAACAACCATGACTTTCAGCACAGCTCATAAGAGGTCGTACAAGACTGGTCTGAGGTAGGAGAGGCAATCAATATACCAAAATAATGATAAGATCTCATTGGTCAGTGCTGACCAGTGTTGACAACAGTGATGTGAATGGTTTTCACCTTTGGGACTGTGTATTTAAGGCCTTCATGTCCTTGATTTCCTCATTCTCTGTACTCTTAGATGGCATTCTCCAACGGTGAAGATGCTCCATATCTAGGCTGTGCTATAACGTGGTGCCCACTAACCACATGCGGCTGCTGAACACTTGAATGCCACTAAATTAACTGAATTTAACGTTTTATTTAATATTTTAATTAATTAAAATTATTATTTATTTGTGTGTATGTGTGGAGGTCAGAGGACAACTTCAGGAGTCAGTTCTTGTTTCTCCTGTGGGTTCAGGGGATTGAGCTCAGGTCATCAGGTTTGCACAGGGAGCTCTTTTACCCACTGACCCATCTCACCACTCTAAATAAAAATTTTAGATTAGCAAACAAAGTAATGGGTTTCATTATGACATTTTCATATTTATATGTTATACTTTGCTGTAGTTCATCCCCTCCCTCATAAATTTTATTTTAATTAATTTTAATGCTGTAGACACACCTAATTAGTACCTACGACATTAGATAGCACAACTGTCAGGCACCAAAAGGAGTCAGCTGATCCCAAATGCTTATGATCACCATTAGTACCAAATCATCATTTTGACCAAGTAGTTTCCTTTCTCAACACTGTCCTCCCATTTGGAATTTTCAAGCGATGCATTTTGGCAGTAATGACAATGCCACTGTGTACTAAATAGCAAATGTCTCATTTTTCTCTGGGAAGCTTATACATGTATTTCTCAAGTATGTGAGGGAGCTTGTCCCAGAATTCCATCTTGGTCACCCCTGAAGCCACACTTACTATCAACGACTATATCATTCACAGAATTTCACACTCCAACGGGGCAAAATTATTAAATATGTAACTAAAGAAGCATTTAAAGCAATGCTGGCCAGAATGCTGAAGACACTCAAGGGTTAGCAACAATGAAGCCTTATTAACTACTTGGACCAGAGGTCCAGGGAAGTGTGTAGCTTTAGTTACAGGAGTTGGCCTCCTGCTGGAGCTATGGTCTTCTGTACATGAACAACCAACCTGCCAAGAACTAGCAGAGAAAGATCCAGGGCAGGATCAGACGCACTCCCTTCCTGCTTACCAGCCTTCTTCCCATTCTCTTATTAAGGAACTCATCCAGAAGCACAGAGTGAAGGTCTTCATTGTCTCAAGACTCAGAGGTAGGAATGAGAATAGAGAAGGTCCTAGAACAATAAACAAAATATCCCTCATACCTTTATTTGAACTAAGAAAAACAGGCTTAGATTCTGAGCTTGTATTGATTGCTCATCAAAATGCCAACTATGAATCCCTAACTAAGCCTTGACTACACAGCCCATCTGCTTACCCTGGAACTATTTCTCAATGAAACAAAATGAGTCACAAATACTGATAAAGGAGGAAGAGGAGGAGGAAGAGGAGGCAACATAAGTAACTACAGTAAAACAGACTAAAAGATGCTTCTGAAAGAACCTTACACTAAAACCTCCCCTAGTCATTGTCAGTTTTGAATGCATATCTAGTGATGATTCTGACTAACCTTGTACCTCTCCCATGAATAACTCTTGCCAGGGAAATACTTTAAAATGCTTCTTCAGTTACTGTTCGGTTCAGCTAAAAGCATGATCACAGAGAAGATAAGCAGAAAGCCAAGCACAGCTTCAGCATTGTACTGCAACAGAGCTGCAGCAGCGTGATAAATGACACAGAGAATGCAGGCCAGCTGGGGCTGGAAGGAACTGAAATGTGACAAGATTCTTGCAGGGAAAAATTACTTTGGCCTAACCTACATCTGTAAAAGTTAAGGGAGAACCACAATATAAGTATTCAGAAAGAGAGAACCCATAATCAAGTCCTTCAACAAAGTCAACCCTCAAAATCACCTTATATAGTGGATGAAAAACTGCATTTATATAAAGTATAAAATTCATTATTAAATTTTAGATAAGAAAAAATGCATCCTATGGAGTACTCATGACATCCTTTAATTCCTTCCTTCCCTCCCTCCCTCCCTCCCTCTCTCCCTTCTTTCCTTCCTTCTATCCTTACTTGTTTCTTCTTTTGAGGCAGGATCTCAGACTGTAGCCTATTCTGGCCTAGAACTTACTGTGTAAATGTAGCCCAAGTTGGCCTCAAACTTATGACATAGTACTGGGATTAAAACTTGAGTCACCACACCCAGTTTAATAGTCTCTAATTCTGAAGAATTTGTTGTTGCCGGGCGTGGTGGCGCACGCCTGTAGTCCCAGCACTTGGGAGGCAGAGGCAGGTCAATCTCTGTGAGTTCAAGGCCAGCCTGGTCTACATAGTGAGATCCAGGACAGCTGGGGCTACAGGGAGACCCTGCTTCAAAAAGAAGAAAAGAAAAAAAGAATTTGTTGTTAGTGACCTTTTATGAAGTGTGTGTGTGTGTGTGTGTGTACTACACTTTTAGGCTCTGAGGACAGGAGTGTGTCACTACAGTTAATAGACTCATCTTAAATGAATTTTACAAGACTGTCTTTCCAGAGCCCATTCTAGCTCCAAATGTTGCCAGACAAATGGCATTGGATATTCCTGGTAGCCCTCAGACATGTGGGGATCCACAGATGAGGGAGGCAGGTCTGAGGGGAATGAAAAACCTACATGGGCTTCCATGGTCAAGCTGTTTTCCCCTCAAAGCAATTTCCTGTGCACTTTGCGTCCCCAGACTCTGGAGCTGTCTGGCCATTCTGCTAATCATTCACCACGTTTGGCTTCCTTCTCAGCTTCTGTGGGCAATGTCTGCTTTGGGATGGGCGATTCCTATCTTCAAAGTTCCAAGATCAGGATGCTCATGTTTTTAATGTAGCCTTGATGCCTGGCTAGCGTGCAGGACTAAACATCACAAAGGGAACATTTTGTGGGTTTACTTGTTCTGTATATGTGTCACTTTCTACCTTGAACTTCTGGTGTTCTAGTAAATGTTCTGTTCTCCTCCTCTGCCTGTTGACAGCCCGGCCCTGGCTTCCAGGAGTGGTCATGAGATAAAAGTGGTCAAAAGTGGTTTGTGCCCCCACATTCATTGTGTTCTTAGATCCGCAGACCCCAAGGCACAAGAAGTACTGTTGCCCATGGGGAAATGCAACTCTTCCTCCTGCTGCAATCTGCTGCAGGCAGAACTGGGCTACTCAGAAGTGTGCACTGGCTGTTCATCATGGAAAACACAGTGGAACCACAGACTTGGCTGCACGGGGACCACCTTTATTCAGCATAGGCCAGGAGTTTCCCAGAGCAAAGGCAAGATTCAAGAATACCAGGGATCTTTCTTCTCTGGTTCACTTTGACAGCTTCAGTTCACAGCTTCCCTTTGTGCCTCTGCGGTCTCGGCACTTGAACTTACATGTATATGTATAATTTGTATATGTATACATTTTATTGATTTTTTGAGAATTTCATACAATATATTTTGATCACAGACCCTCTCCCTCTTCTCCACCTCCACAACTACCTGCCCCGCCCCACTTCATGCCCTCTATTCTTTTCTTTTCTTTTCCTTTCTTTTTTGTTCTTGATTGTTTTCAGACAGGGTCTCCCTAGTCACAGCCTGCCTCGATGTCACGACGTGAACCAGGGTGGCCTCGATCTCCTAGAGATCCACCTGCCCCTGCCTCCCAAGGACTAAGATTAAAGGTGCACACCACATGCCCTGTGTCTCCCTTCCTTCCTTCCTTCCTTCCTTCCTTCCTTCCTTCCTTCCTTCCTTCCTTCCTTCCTCCCTCCCTCCCTCCCT
>NW_008342414.1:427317-438160 GCF_000622305.1 Nannospalax galili
CTCCCTCCCTCCCTTCCTTCCTCCCTCCCTCCCTGCCTCTTACTTTCTTTAAGCCTATTGAGTCTAATCTCTGTCCCCCAAATGCTCTTGGGTGTGGGTTTAGTCCTTGGAGTCTGGTCAACATACCAGGCAACATACCCTTAAAGAAAACTTACCTTCCTTCTCCCAGCAGCTACCAATTGCCAATAGATTCTCAGCTAAGGTTGGGGCATCTTGCTCATCTCCTCTGTCCAGGCTGGGTTGCAGTCTGGCTTGGGTTTGTGCAGGTCTTCACAAGTGCTGTGGGCTTATATACGTAACTACCCTGTGGTGGGCACTTGAACTTTACATTTTTCTGTGTGTGTGACCAAGAGGACCAGGAGGTTTTCTTAGTTTTTAATCACTGGCTAAAAAAGGAAAGAAAAGGAAAACTTTAGGGGTTTTGTTTTGTGTATCCATTCTGTTCTGTGTTCTCTCTCTCTCTCTCTCTCTCTCTCTCTCTCTCTTCTCTCCACATATATACACACACACTTAAGCATACTTATGTGTACTTACATACATACACACATATATATATATACACACACTCAGAGAGCACAGGTAATCAAAACTCATTTCTATAATAAAGAAGCAGACTGAAAAGATTAAAAAAGAAATAATCTGGGGCTGGAGAGATAGATCAATGGTTAAGAGAACTGGCTGCTCTTGAAGAGGCCCTGGTACGATTCACAGAACCCACATGGTGACCAGGAACCATACATTATTTCAGTTCCAGGGGATCTGATGCCCTTTTCTGACCTCTGTGGGCATTGCACTACATGGGTGCACTTACAAACATGCAGGCAATACACTCATACACATAAAATAAAAATAATAAATAGGCTGGGCGTGGTGGCACATGCCTTTAATCCCAGCACTCAGGAGACAGAGGCAGGCAGATCTCTGCGAGTTCAAGGCCAGCTTGGTCTACATAGTGAGTTCCAGGCCAGCTGGGGCTACAGGGAGACCCTGTCTCAAAAAGACCAAAATAAATAAGTAAATAAATAAATAAAGAACGAAAGAAAGAAAGAAAAATGAAAAAAAGAAAAAAATCTGCTAATTAGGAGAAATTGGGACAGGAATCCTAATCTCTTAATTGCAAGTCATTTTTTTTTCCCATTTTATAGCCCAACTGGATTCCTACAACAAAAGGCTAACCGTGGTTATTACCAGCTTATGATATTGCATCTACTCATTTTCCCCAAATTTTTGGTCGTGCATATATCCAGATTCTTCTTCTATAAGACTATGTATTAGTTTTTCACTAGCTCAGATGAGCTAACTGCTCTAACAAAGTGATCATTTTATTCCTTAACAAAACAGTAAAAACTTGTTAGTCGACTTTTCATTGCTGTGACAAATATCTGAGAGAAAGTTTTAAAAAGGAAGTATTTACTGTGGATCATGTTTTCAGATATTCCAGTCTAAGTTTGGTTAGATCATTACTTTGGACCTGAGGCAAGGCAGTATATTATGTCAGTGGGAGTGGATGGTAGATCAAAGTTATTCACTTCATGGTGGTCAGGAAGCAAAGAAAAGAAGCTGGAAGGGACCAGAGATAAGATGTAACCTTGAATGACAGGCCTCAGTGACCCACTTCCTCCCACTTGATCCCATCATCTACCAACAGTCTATTCAAAATTTAAATTCATCACAGACTAAAACTTTGATTAAGTCAGAGACCTCATGACCTAATTGTCACTAGAAATGTCATCATGATGTTGTTGAGATGGCGCAGTAGTTAAGGGCTCTTGCCACCAGGACTGATGACCTGAGTTTGACCACTGGGTCCAACATGGTAGAAGGAGAGAAGTGACTCTTGAAGGCTGTCCTCTGTGTACATTTTACTAATTTCCTAGACATCTCTCAGTCCAATTAAATTGACAATCAAGATTAGCCATCACACCTGGTCCATGTACAAGAAAACCCATTCTGTACATTTTGTGGCTCCTCCATCCTCAACAATATATGACCTCTAAGATGGGATACTCTGTATAAAGCCAATAGAAAGGATATCACAGAATAGTATGTGAGGGAGGATTTTATGACTGAGACCACAAAGTAATGTATCACTTCCATTCTATCATCTAGAGCTCAGTTGTGAGGCTATTTCTTACTGTAAGGTGGGAAATAAGTATATCCAACAAGTATACAAAAGAAGGAAAGAAATCCTGGGGGTCTCTGAGATGGCTCAGTGGGTAAAGGCTGCTGCCAAGTTTGATGACCTGCATTTAATCCCCAAGACTCACATGGTCAGAAAGACAGAACTGACTCCTGCAAGTTGTCTTCTGACCAGTACAAACAGGCCATGGCATACATGTATACACACACACACACACACACACACACACACACACACTTTTAAAAAAGAATTTCTATGAAATGTTGGCCAGTCTATATATATATATATATCTCACACTTGTGTGAAAAAGGAAAGAAAGCAAGTTAGAGGATAAAATGGAACAAGGAAGGCAATTCCTTCCGGAAGGTAATCTTAAGCTCTCTTACCACATTTTCACTGGTGGAAAAAATGGCCTCATCTTCAGAACATGGAGAGCAGAATTTCCTGATACAATAGTTTGGCCTTACCTATAAGGGGTCTGCTCCAGTGCTCCTAGTGGGTGCCTGAAACTGTGGGTAGAATCAAAGCTTATAAACACTAGTTTGATTTGTATATATGCTATACATAATGCTACATTACTCAGCCCTAAGAAAGAAAAAGACTCAATTGTGAAAAAATGAATGAAACTGGAGGGCCATATGTTAAGTCAAATAAGCAAGACAAAGAAAGACAAATACTACATTATCTCACTTACATATAGAATATAAAAATATTGAATTTATAAAAGCAGTAAACATCGGTTACCATGGACAGGGATCAGAACTGAAACAGTTGTTTGTTAAAATGTACAGTTTCATTCATGGAGGATGAAAAATTTTAGAAATCTAATGCACAGCATACTAATTAGAGTTCATAATATTCTACTATTTCTTTGGAATTTGTTGAGTGTAGATAGATCTTTTAAAAAAATTATTTATTAATTTTATTTTCTGTGTATGGGTGTATTGCCTGCATGTGTGTAAGTACACCTGTGTCATGCAATGCCCATGGAGGTCAGAAGAGGGTGTCAGATTTGAAGACCAGCCAGTTTATGAAGCAGAGTTGGAGACTTTATTAAAGGTATTTGAATATAGACTTGAGAACAAGGGTTAGGAGGGGAAAGGAAGAAGCACTCAGAAGAAAGTAAGGCATACCCAGGAGCATGGGCATGGGCTTCTCAAAGATGTGTCACAGTAGGATGTACCAAGTGTAGGTGTGGGTGCCTCCTTGTTTTTCCAGTAGTCATAGATAAGAGTTGGGAATTTGAAGCTACTATCTTGTCACTGGGTGGTTCCTAAGGGGTGCTTGACAAGAGTACAGTTGATAAGGTAAAAGTCTAGGCCACACGGATACAGGAAGCTAGGATATCTTTACTGTAAGTAAGCAAAGAAGTTTTGTGTGAGATTCTCAGGCAATATCCAGTGAAAGGAATGAGGCTTGACCCAAGGTCCTACATTAATATATTGAAGTGTTAAGCCTTGGTCATTGTTACATTAACATAAAATATCTCTATATCTATATAAAAGAAATATTAACTTTGTGTCAGCAAATATAGATTGTGCTGGAATTCTTGCTTCGCAACTGGCAAAAAGATTCATTCAGACTCCAGGACGAGGGGTTCCCTGTAACTTCTCTGTCTTTCTGTCCTGCCTTTTCCTATCTCATAAAATGCATAAAATAAATGATATCTGGTTAAAAAGTTAAGGGTGAGCAATGAGACTCTGAAAATGTTTTGAAAAATAAAGATATTGGGGTTGGAGAGATGGTTCAATGGTTAAGAGCACATATGGCTTTGGCAGAGGACCTCAGTTCAGTTCCCAGCACCCACATCCAGCAGCTCACAACTGCTTATAACTCCAGCTCCAGAGGATCCCACAACCTCTTCTGACCTCTGTGGGCCCTGCACTCGTGTGCACAAACCCACACTCAGATACATACACATACACATACACATATTTAAATTCAAATATACAAAAATATTTTACAATAGAAGACATGAAAAGTTTTTCTGACCAATAAAAGAAAACATTCTGAAAAAAAATCACCCATTTCTTATGAACTCACGGCAGCTGTGGTTACATGCACAGTAGATAGAGTCCTTCAGTGTTCATGGGGGAGGGACACACGAGGTCCCACCCATAGCTGAGGACTTATTGGTAGTTAATAGCTACTGGGGAGGAAGAGTCATTTTTATTTTATTTATTTATTTATTTATTTATTTATTTATTTATGGTTTTTTTGAGACAGGGTCTTCCTGAAGCCCCAGCTAGCCTGGAACTTGCTATGTAGACCAGACTGGCCTTGATCTCAGGGAGATCTTCCTGCCTCTGCCTCCCAGGTGCTGGGACAAAAGACATGTGCCATCAAGCCCAGCAGGAGTCATTTTTCTTCAGCAGTGTAGCACTAGTAAGTTGCCCATGATCCAGTAAATAACCCCATTCTTATGCACATGCAAGCAGCCCTAATTAAACTAAACTCAGTGGGTCATCAAACAAACAAACAAACGAACAAACAAACAAAAACACTGAAAGAGTAAGTGGATGTATTAGGAAGAAGAAAAGATGGGAATGGGGGTGATTCTGATCAAAATACATTAGATACATGTGTGAAATTGCTAAAAAAACAAGCACAAATCTATTTTTTAAATGTATTTTTATATGTATGTGTGTTTTGACTGCTTGTGTATGTGCATGCTTGCATGCAATGCCTGTAGAGGCCAGAAGAGGGCATTGACTCCCCTGGAACTAGAGTTACAGACAGTTGTTAGCGGCCATGTGGGTGCTGGGAACCGAACCTAGGTCCTCTTACAAGAACAGCCAGTGCTCATCACTGCTGAGCCATCTCTCCAGCCCATAAAACAAAGACAAAATTATTTTAAAAATAAAATAAATAGTATGAGTTTTGACAAACACATATGTAATAGGAAAATAAATGTAATAACCACAAAAAGATTACACATTATATTTAAATTTCCTAAAGTCAGAGTTACAACTGAAAAGAAAAGGGAGCTGGAGTGTTGGCACATGCTTTTAATAGTAACACTTGGGAGCAGAGAAAAGAGCACAAGTTTGAGGTCATCCTGAGGTACATGGTGAGTTAAGGGGCAGCATGTGCTGCACAGTGAGACCTTGTCTTAAAACAAAAAACCACAAACAAGCATAAAGGTTACAGGGGCACTGTAAAGAAATGTTTTTACCATACACAGTAGGCAAAAGTAATTGCTGCTCAGAATATGAAGAAATGTTCAAATAGTAACAATCAGAAAGGTACTCTAATATAAAAAAAGACAATAGATAAGACAAGAATATTGTGTGTGTGTGTGTGTGTGTGTGTGTGTGTGTGTGTGCGTGCGTGCGTGTGTGTGTGTGTGTGTTGCTCAAGATTGAAACCAGGGCCTTGTGGATGCTAAACAAACACTCTACCACCGAACCACATCCCTAACCCTTTACAAAACTGTTGTCGAGACAGGGTTTCACTAAGTTGCCCAGGTTGTCCTTGAACTCATTCTGTAGGGCTTATCTTGAACTTGTGATTTTCCTGCTTTCTGAGTAACTGAGATTACAGGTCTGTCACCAGGTCCTGTTAAGAATAATAATCTTGGGCTGGAGAGATGGCACAGTGGTTAAGAACACAGGCTGTTCTTGCAGAACACTGGGGTTCGAATCCCAGCACCCACATGGCAGCTAATAACTGTCTGTAACTCCAGTTCCAGGGGATCTGACACCCTCTTCTGTCCTCCACAGGCACTGCACAAATGAGTGCACTTACATACATGCAGGCAATGCACATATATACATAAAATAAAAATAAAAACAAAATAAAAAACCAATAATAATCCTGGGACTGGAGAGATATTTCAGTGATTAAGAACATTGATTGCTCTTACAGTTAACCCAGGTTCAATTCCCAGCACCCACACGGTAGCTAACAACCATCTGTAACTCCAATTCCAGGGGAATCTGATGCCTTCTTCTGACCTCCATGGGCATTGTATGACATGGGTGCACTTACACACATGCAGGCAATACACTCATATACATAAAATAAAAATAATAAATAAAAAGAATAATAATCTTAATCTAACTTATTTTCAGGAAAAGAGATTCTAATAAAGTGAGATCTTTTTTTTCTCCTCTATAATTGTCAGAAATTGTCAAAGTATTAAAGAAACTGTATTGTGGAAGAAGATGTATGGAAAGGAAATTATCTGCTGTAGGCAGTAATGTAAATTGGCCCACATATTTTAAGACAGTTTGACATTATGTCAAACTGTTAAGTGCACATATCCTTTGAGCAAACAATTCAACTTCTTGCTACCTGCAGTAGATAATGTCATGTGAGCTTAACATCATCTTTGAAAAGCACTCTCTCAAAGTTTCAATCAGTTCCATATTGTCAGGTCCCCCTTCCTGGCTTGACTATGATGTTTCTGCCAAGGCTCATGTGTTTAAATGCTTAACTCCCAGTGGGTGACACTATTTGGGGGGGGTTTAAAAACTTAAAGGTGGTGAAGCCTCATGGGAGAAAGTAGGTAAGTGTGGTATGCTTTGAAGGCTCCATCTAGTCCTTCATTCCTGCCTTACTCTCTGCTTCCTGCCCACCATGATGTGAACAGCTTTCCTTCACCAGATGCTCCAGCCATCATGATCTTCTATCCAAGTGCATGGGGTAAGTACCAGGGACCAAACCTTCTGATACTATGAGCAATATAAAGTTTTCCTCCTTTAAGGTTTTTTTTTTTTTTTTTTTTTTTTTTTGTGAGGGATTTGGCCAGAGCAATGACAAATAACACACTGGTGGAACATTTTTTAGTTCCTTGGTATTTTCTTTTTTTGGTCTTTTTGAGACAGGGTCTCCCTATAGCCCCAGCTGTCCTGGAACTCACTATGTAGAACAGGCTGGCCTTGAACTCACAGAGATCTGCCTGCCTCTGCTTCCTAAGTGCTGGGATTAAAGGCATGTGCCACCAGGCCCAGTTTCCTTGGTCTCCTTTATAGATAGCTAGCATAGAGGCACATGATGAAATATGCAATATGCTTATGACTTCATCCTAGACATGAGCAATATGAAGAAACTGAGTCTGCATGGGATATCTGTTCTGCCACACAAGTAGTGGCAAAATGGCATCAAGTTGGCTTTTCTTGTCTATAGTATATAATGGTGCATAGGATCAGCAAAGAAGCAGCTTAAGCCCATTCAGTGGTGAGGTTCTGGGCATTAGTCCTTCCAACTTAACTTGGATCCCCATTACCCAGCTCTCATAAGGATTCTGTAAACTAACTTGTCTATTTTAATAAATTCTTTTTCTCTTAGTATGAATGGATTCTTGTCTATAACTAGAACTCTTAACTCTAGAAATACACAGATATACCAAGGAATGTACCAGAATTTTCACTGAAACTGCTTCCACAGGAAAATTTAAATAATAAATGTTCACCAACCAGGGAATGGTTAAATAAATTATGGAGTATTATCACAGAGTTAAAATAAATAAGAGAGGTGAGCATGTCTTAATAAGAAAATATCTCCAAGGTAAAGTGAAATAGGTAAATGCAGAAAATATGAGGCACATGGAATTCAGGTTTTAGAGTCAAGTGTGTTCTTGCTAAGTGTTTTTAGAAGGTCTAATGTCTTATACCTGCTCTGTTAGACTTTTCATCCCTGTGACAACCATTTGAGAGAAATGATTTAAAAGAGGAAATATTGGGAGTTGTTGAGATGGCTCAGTTAAGAGCACTGGCTGCTTTTGAAGAAGATCTAGTTTCAGTTCCAAGCATGCACATCAGGCAGCTCCAACTGCCTGTAACTCCAGTTCCAGGAGGTCTGACATCCTCTTTTGCCCTCTGTGAGTACTTCAAGCACATGGTACATGGTACACATACAGACCACACACGCATGCACACACACACACACACACACACACACACAAATAAATGTAATTTTTTTTAAAAAGGAAAGGCTTGTTCTGGCTTATGAGTCCAGATGTTTTGGCCTATAGTCACTTAACTCCCTTGTCTGCATCATGGTGAGACAGAACATCAAAGCCCAGAGGGCACAGTGGCACATGATGCTCACTTCATGGCATCCAGAAAGCAGAGATCAGCAGAAAGCTGGAAGCAGGAAGAGACCTTTCAAAAGACAAAGATGCCCATTCTCAGGTATCTACTTCCTCCAGGAGGTCCCAGCTGCTACAGTTTCCACCATCTCCCCAAACAGTGCCAACACCTGGGGGCTAAGGTGTCAAAATGAAACTGTGGGAGAAATTTCATATTCAGTCCATACCACTCTTCTCCTGGATCCCATAATCCTCATGGTCATCTCATAATGCAAAATGAGTATGGTCTGTCTCCAAGAGTCCCCATAGTTTGGAATCAAAGTCTCCTCTGAGACTCAAGGTTAACTGTTAACTTTGAGCCCCTATAAAAATTAAAAAACAAAGTACAAAAACCCAAGATACAATGGCACAGAATAAGTATTCTTATCCTAAACAGAAGAAATGAATACACAAAAAGCAAGAATGAAACTCAGCAGCTTGAGGGTCATGTTGGTGCACACCTTTAATCCCAACACTCAGCAGGCAGAGGCAGGCAGATCTTTGCGTTTGAGGCCAGCCTGGTCCACACAGTGAGTTCCAGGCCAGATGACCTACAGAGAGACCCTGTCTCCAAAAAAGGCCAAGGGGAAGAAAAAAAAAGAAACTCAACAGCTTCGACCAAACCTGGTAGCTCCATATCTGGCAGCGTTTGGGGTACATGGTGGTGGAATGTGAGCTCCTAGGGGCTTTGGACCTTGTCTGTAGCTCACATGATCTCTCTCTTACACTGGCACTCTTTATGCCTGTGACTTTCTTTAGTAGATGTCATGTTCCTGAAATTGCCAGCTTCCCGAGACTGCCCCTGTGGCTTGCTCCACTCTTGGGAGCGGCTCCCAGGAAATCTGACCTTGTCACACACTGCCTGGCTTCCCAGACTGTACTTTGAAATCTGGGTAGAATCCTCCATAACTCAACACCTCTTGCATTTTGCATGCTTGCAAAAACAATGTCACTTGGATGATGCTAAGCTCCGTCACCAGCTTGAGCAGCAGCTAGCTCCCTTTAGACTTTAGATACAGTTAGTGCTTGTTTCAGGATGGCCAAACACAGTGAAATGAATCCTAGATAAACAACTTCCTAGGTGGCCCTGTGTGAGTAGGGCCCTTAAAGTGTCTTCTTTCCAAGGGAAACAATTCTAAATGGCCTCATACTTTCACACTCTTGAGCCTGGGATGGGTGCATGGTGGTCAGTTCCCTCAAGGCATCTTTTTATCAATTTACTGAAAAGTACTTCTTTTAAAAGAATTTTTAATATTTTATTTATTATTTTTATTTTATGTGTATGAGTGTATTGCCTGCATGTCGGTAAGTGCACTCATGTCATGCAATGCCTGCGGAGGACAGAAGAGGCCATCAGATGCCCTGGAACTGGAGTTATAGACAGTTGTTAGCTGCCATGTGGGTGCTGGGATTCAAACCCGGGTCTTCTGTAAGAACAACCAGTGTTTTTAACTGCTGAGCCATCTCTCCAGCCCCCCTTTTAAAAGAATTTTACTAAATGTAAATTTTAATCATCTTAGATTCATTTTATTTTTCATCTGGGTGAGGGTTTGTGCATGTAAGTGTGCAGATGTATACATGTGGAGGCCAGAAGAGTATGTCAGGTGACTTCCTCCATCTCTTGCCCAGCATTCACACGCCATATAAATCTTTACTCTTGAGTGTAGTGGGATCACTGAATGTAATAGAGCATAACTTTTTTTGATGGGAGAGGATTGAGTCAGGGTCTCAAGTATCCCAGGCTAGCTTCAAAGTTGCTATGTATGTGAAGATGACCTTGAACTTTGGATCCTCTTGTTTCTACCCTACAGAATTCTAGGATTAGGAGGGTACACCATCACACCGGGGTTATATTGTTCTGGGAGTCCAACCCAGGACCTCATGCATGTTAGACAAGCACTCTACTAACTAAGCTATAGCCCCAGGCCTTGGAGTGTCACTCTTATGAGTAGTTACTACTCAGCTGACTATAAATTAATAGGGAGATTATTTGAGTGGCTCAAATTCAGTCCTGGGAGGTTGGGAGACACAATCCCTTCCTGTGTACCTCCTTCCTAGCAATAATGTTACCCTGTGGGAAGGACTGAGATTCTTTGGTGGATAGAGGGCTGTATTTCTCACATCGAATTTGAAATTTAGAGTTCTCAAGTTGCAGAATTAATACCCCTTAACAGGTCCCTAGCCTCTTCAGTGGTGCTGGGGCAGGCAGTCATAGATCAAGATTGGTAGTTGGTGAGTCAGTAACAAACTTCATGTTGCAGTTTATGAAGGACTAGATTTGAATGGTTAACAGATGTACCAAACCTGATAGAAAAGAATTCCAGAGTATTGTCATAGCAACAGTAGGATTTGCTACAATGAGATTCAAAAGGTTCTTTTCATGATTGATCCATATTCCTATTAATAACATCATTGTTGGAGACGAAATACTTTTTGGAATAGTATGCTTCCATTTGGGAATTGGACAGGTGAAAGACTGATAAGCTTGTGTAAGAAAAGCTGGGTGTTGTGGTGCACACTTTTAATCCCAGCACTCGGGAGGCAGAGGCAGGTGGATCTCTGTGAGTTCAAGGCCAGCCTGGTCTACATAGTGAGTTCCAGGCCAGCTGGGGCTACTGGGAAAGCTTGTC
>NW_008342414.1:438173-441490 GCF_000622305.1 Nannospalax galili
GATAAAACCAAAAGAAGTCTGATCAAAAGGAAGAAAAGTTCAGTCCTGATATGGGGATATAGACACTGGTTTGGGAGAGAAATGACCTGTGTTAAAACAGACTTAGGGAAATTCAGCTCACACGGGTATGAACCGATAGTACGGGCTTAGGGGAGATACAGGTATAACCAGGAGAGGATGCATATGTGCTTCAATCTTGCCAAAGTTTCCAGAAGTAAAAAATTTGCAGCTGCTTAAATGTAATAGTTGAAAAGTACCAGAGATCAAAGATAGAAATGGTAAAACTTAATCCAAGTCAGGGTTATGTAATGATATGTAAAGCTCACATTATAGAAAAGTTTGAAGAGAATTGTTTGAGTTGGTTAACCAGGAAAAACATCAAGGATGTGTGTCCGTTTGAACTAAGAAATCAGAATATTGTTTTCCATGAGCTGTATCTGGGTAGGCTGGTAACAGAGTCCTAAGGATTAGGAACCCTTACTTGAAATGAGAGTTTGGAACACGAATGGATGGGCTGCCTCTGACCCTGTGCTGATTTCCAAGGACTCATTCCTCAGGTGACCCTCTCAAGTCTCCAGTTTTGTGCCTTCTTTTTCCCTTGGTGCATTTCTGCCCTTTGTCATGATGAATTGCAATCAGTTTTTGATGATAATGACAACCCTCTTAAACAGAAAGAGGCTAAATGAAAACATGCTTTTGAAAAACATGACACTAGACTCCTACAGTAATTGAAAAGGTTATAGTGTAGTTCTCAAGATGCCATTTCTCACCAAACTTCTACCTTTCCAATGAACTGTTCCTTTCTCTAAAACTTTAGTTGTGGTTTTTGTTGTTTTGTTGCTATTTGACACAGGTTTTATGTAGCCCAAGGTAGCCTCAAACTCTCTATGAAGCAGAGGATGCCCTTGAACTTCTGATCTTCCTGCCTCCAATTCTCCAGTGCTGAAATTACAGGCACACACCTCAGGCCCACATTATGAGATGCTAAATATAGAACCTAGGTTTTCATGCATGCTAGACAAGCATTGTACCAACTGAGCTACCCCCTCCCAAGTTCCTTATCCTGAAAGCTAAGAAAATGCACACTTAATGTGTTATTCTATACTGTCTAAATGTATGCAGTCCAATATAGGACAACCACAGTCTTATGGGGCTGTGGTCCATAGGAGGTGGGAACATCAGCACTTACCTGCACTCATTTCCACGGCTGTTCCTGGCAGCCATGAACAGAGCACCAGTGACCAGAGGGGGACGAACAGTGACACTGATTCAACAGCAATAAGAGGTTGAAATGTAGGGAAAGTTGCCCCTCTGATGCTCCCACCTGGGTGATCAGACCTGAACCTTGGCCAGACATCAAAGGATAATATTGCCTATTAACACTTGTGCACAGTCACACAATCACACACAGGTGATTGTGAAACACTGTGATTTTATCTGTCTTGAGAATTTGATAAGTGTGAAAAAGAAGTACTGGAATTTGAAAACTATGAATAACAAGTTCTTAATTTATATTACTTGCTGAAACAATATTTTGTAATGTGGCTGTTAGGAACTTAAAAATGATGTAGACAGGGCTGGAGCGATGACTCAGCAGTCAGGAGCACTGACTGCTCTTGTAGAGGACCAGTTCTAGTTCTAGCACCCATATGGTGGATAGCAACCAACTGTCAATCCAGAGGAATCAGACACCTGTGTACATTGCACAACACAGGTGCACTTACATACATGTAGGCAATACACTCATACACATAAAATAAAAATAATAAAATATTCTTAAAATTACATGCGGATTCGAATTCTATGAAGTCTAAATGGTTTTGGTTTTATACCTGTATAGAGAGGTGTTGTGGCATCAACTAAATTGTAAACTCTCTGAGGTAAGAACCATATGGTGCCCTCAGACACACACACAGCAGGATCCTAGAAGCTAGTAATTTCTTTTTTTCTTTTCTTTTCTTTTTTTTTTTTTTTGTTTTTGAGACAGGGTTTCCCTGTAGCCCCAGTTGGCCTGGAACTTGCCATGTAGACCAGGCTGGCCTGGAACTCACAGAGATCTACTTGCCTCTGCCTCCCAAGTACCTCCCATGCCTGGCTGAAGTTAGTAATTTCTGAGGAGCCTCTTGTTCACCTTGGAATCTCATGATGCAGTACAAATGGCACCAGCCATTCTTAAAAAAATGTTTTATGCCCACCCTTACCTCCCTCTGCTTCCCTGGGCTCCACAACCTGCCAGCCTCTTTCCTGGACCCCAGGGCTGACCTCTCGGCCCCAGAACCACCACTGCTTCCTGATCCCTTGCATCTAGACGAACCCAGTGCCTTCTTGTGGTCCCCAGGAGCCCTATGGGCCTGGTCCCACCCTCACCTCCCTCTGCTTCCCTGGGCTGTAAACCCGCCAGGCTCTTTACTGGGTAAGTCCATCGTGCCCTCTGCCCTTGACTCCCCAAGCCTCATTCACTGTCCCATCTCCCCTGCCAGTCTTTCCTCCTAGCCTGGGTACTGTTTCATTCCTTGTCTTGGCACCCCAGACATGGGGGAATCACAACTCCTTCCGAAACTTTGCATCCAGACCAACCCAGTTCCTTCTCTCCGTCCTCAGGAGCCCTCTGGGCCTGGTCCCACCCTCACCTCCCTCTGCTTTCCTGGGCCGCACAACACGCTAGCCTCTTTCCTGGACACAGGCTGATCTCTCCGCTTCCTGATCCTTTGCATCCAGACCAACCCAGTTCCTCCGTGCAGTCTCCAGGAGGCCTTGGGGCCTCTTCCCACCCCCATCTCCCTTTGCATCTATGGGTGGCACAGCCACCGGCTGCCCAAGACCAGCATCTTTCCTGGGCCCTGCTCCCAGGCCAGTCCAACCCCCAAATTCCTAAGGACAACATATTTCCTGGAGGGATCCAGACCTTAGGAGAAAGCCTGAGAACATCTGATCCTCCAGGAGGCCTTGTGGCCTCTTCCCACCCCCATCTCCCTTTGCATCTATGGGTGGCACAGCCACCGGCTGCCCAAGACCAGCATCTTTCCTGGGCCCTGCTCCCAGGCCAGTCCAACCCCCAAATTCCTAAGGACAACATATTTCCTGGAGGGATCCAGACCTTAGGAGAAAGCCTGAGAACATCTGATCCTCATCTAACTTGGACCTCTGTGGGAACTCCTGAAGACAAAAGCAATCTGGCCACTCCAATATAAAATCAAAAGAGAGAACCAGAAACCTAGATGAACCAGCTTTTCATGCCCAAAAAGTAAACCACAAAGGCACATAAAGTTTACAAAAAGAAGCAGACCTAAACTTGAAGGCTTGAGTCTCACACAAGA
>NW_008342414.1:443561-444109 GCF_000622305.1 Nannospalax galili
GGATTTACAGCAGAATTCTATCAGACATTTAAAGAAGATCTACATCCAATACTACTTAATTCATTCAAAAAGATAGAAATGAAGGGAGAACTTCCAAATTCCTTCTATGAAGCCAGCATCATTCTAATACCAAAAAAGAAAACTGTAGACCCATATCCTTAATGAACATAGGTGCAAAAATTCTCAACAAGATACTTGCAAACCGCATACAGACACATATCACAAAGGTCATCCACCATGATCAAGTCAACTGTATCCCAGAGATGCAGGGATGGTTCAATATACACAAGTCAATAAACATCATAAACCATAGAAATGGGCTCAAAGACAAGAACCACATGGTCACCTCAATAGATGCAGAGTAGGCCTTTGACAAAATTCAACATGCATTCATGTTCAAAGTCCTAGAGGGAATTGGACTGGAGGGAACATACCTCAACATAATTAAAGCCATATATATAACAAACCCACGGCCACCATCATTCTAAATGGAGAAAAACTGGAAGCATTCCCATTGAAATCAGGAACCAGACAAGGCTGTTCACTAT
>NW_008342414.1:444428-445141 GCF_000622305.1 Nannospalax galili
AATAATAATAACATACCTCAGAACAAACCTGACCAAAGACATTAAAAACCTCTACAATGAAAATTTTAAATCTTTAGAGAAAGAGATTTAGGAAGACATCAGAAGATGGAAGGGCCTCCCATGCTCATGAATTGGAAGATTTAATATTGTGAAAATGACCATCCTACCAAAAGCCATTTATAGATTCAATGCAATTCCAATCAAAATCCCCATGACGTTTTTCACAGAAGTGGAAAAAACCATCCTAAGATTCATAGGGACACACAGAAGACCTTGGATAGCCAATGCAACCCTGAGCACTAAGAGCAATACTGGGGGGATTACTATACCATATTTTAAGCTGTATTTATAGAGATATAGCCATAAAAGCAACATGGTACTGGTGCAAAAATAGACCCATAGATCAATCAGTGGAACAAAATTGAAGACCAAAATATGAGTAAATGCAATTTCAGCCACCTGATATTTGACAAAGGGGCCAAGAACATTCACTGGAGGAAAGACAGCATGTTCAGCAAATGGTGCTGGCAAAACTGGATCTCCACCTGTAGAAGAATGAAACTAAACCCCTATCTTTCACCTTGCACAAAAGTAAATTCCAAATGGATCAAAGACCTCGATGTAAAGCCTGAAACTCTGAAACTATGAGAAGAAAACATTGTGAATAACCTACAAGATATAGGTGTAGGAAAGGACTTTCTAAACTGGACATC
>NW_008342414.1:445402-445746 GCF_000622305.1 Nannospalax galili
AACACTGGGAAAAAACCTACAAGATACAGGCGTAGGAAAGGATTTTCTGAACTGGACATCAATTGCTCAAGAAATAAGGTCAAGAATCAACAAATGGGACCTCATTAAAATGAAAAGCTTTTGTATATCAAAGGAGGCAACCAGAGAAGAGAAGAGAAAACCCACAGAATGGGAGAAAATCTTCACCAGCGACACATCTGACAGAGGTTCAACATCCAGAATATACAACGAACTCAAAAAACAGAGAATCAAGACAGGAAGTGACCGAATTAAAAGATGGGCTAAAGATCTAAACAGAGTTCTCAAAGGAAGAAATAAAGATGGCTAAGAAACATCTCAGAAAG
>NW_008342414.1:446143-448252 GCF_000622305.1 Nannospalax galili
GGGGAAACCATGGTGGAAGGTTAGAAAATGTGAGAGATACATAATAACTAGCTAGTTTTACAAAACCAGAGGGAACCACATTAGGCCAACAACTTACTGAAAAATTATACATACAACCAGATCAAAGAATGTAACATATGCCTAGGCAAGGTTTATCTGAGAGCATTTGGTTTTTGCCCAAGCTATATCTACATGGCATATGGTAATTAAAAGTATCAGACTGGTGGAACTAACCTTGGATGTTTAACAGCCATACTTTGAGGCCTACACTAATCTGGTCAGAGGGACTCAAAGGACAGTTTTTCGCTCCTTGCCCTTCAAGGTCAACTAAGTTCCAGGGGACTATGGAACATCTTTCAAAATGTCCTGTGACTGTGGTGAGTCACCTGTCCTCAGGCCATGGAGACCCCACCAGATGGGCCTGAACCAGTGTCCAGTCTACAAAGAGGAGGGTCAACACAGAGGAAACATTTTTTTCATGCTTCTAAGCAAAGCCAGCCATGGTTGAGCAGGCCCTTTGACTTACCTTTATATAGGTGGAACTGATAAAAGAAAGGAGCCAGGGGCTCCTCCCAAGCCCATGTGACCCCTGAGGAACAGATCCTCAAATGACCTTAAGAGTAAAAATAAATTATTTTATCTGGGCCAACTGTAGGGTCTTAAACACCCAAAAAGAAAGTATAACCAAAGATTAATGGGATCAATATAATTTTTAAGAGTCCATATGTATAGCTAAAGGCTACATAACAAGAAACAATGCCAGACAGGTGATACCTTCCTTTGAGTTATTGGCCAAGGTGGCGCAGGAGACTCCCAGACAGTAGCCAGCGTAGAACTGGGAAAATGAACAGCAGACCCCAGTCATATCTAAAGGAATATTGACAACTGATTGCTGCTAGATGAGAAATAGCTGATCTTCCTAAAATAAGGATCTCTAGATAGCTGACTAGATTCAGCAGACAGAAAAGCACTGGAGAATGGCTGGGGGTATTGACAACATAGAGGACAGTAACAGGGATGACAGAGTATGTGGGAGCAGGGAGGCTATGGGAGGGTCCCATTTGGGAAGTGGGTATATAGATGAATAAAAATGTGTGGGATGTTCTGTATGATATACACACAGAAAAATCAACAAATTAAAAAAGACATATTTGAGGAGGAAGCATAAAAATTTACTTCATGTTAAATCGTAGAGGTGATAAACATTACCAGTGAAATCTACTTGATGACTTTATATTCATACTCAGGTACTAAGGATCAGAG
Organism: Nannospalax galili; assembly: GCF_000622305.1. Classification (NCBI taxonomy): domain Eukaryota; kingdom Metazoa; phylum Chordata; class Mammalia; order Rodentia; family Spalacidae; genus Nannospalax; species Nannospalax galili. The sequence continues at coordinate 447,407 of NW_008342414.1, forward strand.
TGTAACCAACTGTGACTAGTAATAATCAGATACCTAGAGATTAAAGACACATGTGCAAACGTGTTAGTAGCATTAAAAACATAGGAAACAAGTCAGGTGTGGTGGCGCATGCCTGTAGTCCCAGCACTTGGGAGGCAGAGGCAGGCAGATCTCTGTGAGTTCAAGGCCAACCTGGTCTACATAGTGAGTTCTAGGACAACTTGGGCTACAGGGAGACGTATGTGGGTTCCAGTGGGGGGGCATGGGAGGGTGTCACTTGGGATGTCGGTATATAGATGAATAAGATTGTTTGGGATGTTCTGTATGAAATACAAAAAAAAAATCAATAAATTTAAAAAAATGAGTTATATTTGAGGATGAAGCATAAAAATTTCCTTCATGTTAATTAGTAGATGTGAAAAACATTTCCATTGAAATCTACCCGATGACTTTATGTCCATGCTCAGATGCCAAGGAGTTCAGAAAGTAACTGACTGTCACTAGTAATAATCAGATACACAGAGATTAGAAACGCATATGCAAACACCTTAGTGTTAATTTCATTAAAAATGAAGTTTTCCATATGAAACTTCGTATTTTAATAATGAAATAGAGATCTTTTTTAAAGGTTAAAACTTATTTAATTTTATGTCTTATAGGATTTATACTGAGTACAATATTGTATAACTGTATTAATTCAACTATAAAAATAAAAATTTACAGCAATTTGGAAAGAGATGCATCTTAGCTCTGGAAATTGTTATTGAATATGTCAAGGCTGTTGTAATGAAATGCTTCTGCTAATTATATGTTTATTAAATAAATAATTATAAAAAATTTGCCTCATTTTATGTTTGAGTAATATTC